>NW_015373982.1:118206-277280 GCF_001272555.1 Dufourea novaeangliae | reverse complement strand
GGGGGGGGGGGCGGCAGCAGATATCCTCTTGCCAAGCCTTCATCCTTTTCAAATGATTCTGAAACCGATGAAAAAGGGGGAAAGATGGTGGGCCGCCAGGCTATCTTCTACGCTCTTTGATACCCTCCACCGATCCAATAAGAATCAGGCGGGGGGAGTGCCACGGAAGATCAGAGGCCAGGTCGAACGAGCGTTATTATGGGAATTTTTATCGGTTGGCGAAACCGAGCGTTTCGGATCGGGTAATTTCTCCGCCCGTGCCACGAGAGAGACCATCCCCTAACTCCCGTTTGTCGTTCCGACGCGATACAATGGCTATCGACCAACCCTTCGGACAACCAAAACGGCGGAGCAGATCCCGCGATACGAGCGGATCTCTACGAGCGCGTCCATCGATACCTTGCGAACGTTTTTAAACAATTCATGGGTCGCTCCACACGGTTGTCGTAGCATCGTCACGGAGACACCAAAATGGCACTGGCTCTGGAGACCCTTCGTGTACGTACAGAAATTTTTTTATTTATTTTATCCCAAATTATAGTTACATTTTGCCTACATGACATTAGGAATTAGTTACGGGGGAGAGTGGATAGGTTTAGGTCAGTATTCGATTAATTTGCAGTACTGATTAAAATAAAAGTAAACACGCTTTAAATCTGAAGAATTATAATTAGTACGGTCTCGCCATCGTTGTTACATCATGATTTCGGTTTATTATTCCGAAGGAATCTTTTAAAATATGATAGTTCTAGAACTACTTATTTGGCCCACACTTCCCTTACGAGTGGGAGGTTTGGGTCAGATAGTGAGAATAAATGGGTCTTTTAATGTTTGTATTGTTTCTCCAGTAAATATGGACAGATTTTATGTATGCATATATTTACTACCTAGAAAATTAGAACACACATGTATAGAAGTAATGAAACGAATAAATGTAATAATGACTCTGACTGAGAATGAATAATTCATTGTTGTTCCATATGTTGAAGGATCAGAGGAAGCATTAACTTACATACGTCCCGTCGCAATTGCACGAGCAGTTTACGCGAGTGTCGTTGCAGAAGAAAAAGAAATCACCGTCTGGGTTAGGTAATGGTAACCTTTGTTCGCCACCCGAATCTCTGTTTATGGTTCCTCAGTTTACTACCTCGCTGATCGTAAGCGTCACGAGTTATATCGCTGTTTATTTGCTAGGTTTATTTGTTGTCGGTCCACCGTATACGTGTGCCCCATTTGTCCACGATCAATCGTAAAGATTGAACCAGGACAAACACAGTCACGGAGAATGGATGTCGAAGGATTCGAGGATATCAAATCTAGTTATCAACGAAATCGGCGATTCTTCTTCGAACCGGATGAAACTCCTAAAACTTTTATTATACTCTCGAATAATCGCTTTAGCATGCATCGTTTGAAATATCGGGTTCACCGATAAGTAATCCACTATATCTAGTCCATCATCGATCCATTATCAAATACGAAGAGGGTAGAAAAAGCTTGTTCGTCTTCCAAGGCTTAAATCGTCGAAAAATCCCCACGAAATCCTTCTAATATCGATAAAATCAAAGGAACAGACCACAAAATGTATACTGAAAATCTACCGAGAATCCTGAATCGTCTTACTTATTCTTCGATCCAGACGAGGATCTCCGATAACACGGAACTCCAATAGCAAAGAATGGAATGGAATAAAATGGGGGGGGGGGGATACGCGAATCAAGGTGGAACAGTTGGACGGTAAAGAAACCGTGAGGAACGGTCGCAGAGAAGATTGATATGTATCACTTGTTGACTGGGACAGACGCGAGCCGGTGCGCATCATGATGGAAACCGTTCGACCGCGGACGAGAAGAGGAGACTAGGTACCGATGGGCGATATTTATCGACAACTGTATTGGAAAAGTCAGAATTTCGATACGCCAACTAGTGACAGAAAATCAAACTTCATGTTACGGAGGAACGCGTGCTTCGTTTATGAAAAAGGAGATCCTCATGGAGAATTGCGTTGGCCATAGGTTGAAAAACGAAAAAGTGGAATCGAGGTCTCTAATAAGAAAAAGGTGACAGAAGAAAGTGGTAGTGAATGGAAGCTGGACAAGTGTAAAAGCGAATTCGCGTTTATTCGCTTTCCTTTGCTTTATTGGATTCCAATATCGCGCGCTGGTTATTTCCTCACCTATAATTTCCATCGTTAGACCGGCACGCGGTTGACAATCGGGTCGACGAAGAGCTTCCACGTGCACTCCCTTTGCCACGTAATAATATATTTCCACGAGCTGCAATGGCCACATTTTGCAGCAGCAGCAGCAGCAGCAGCAGCAGCAGCAGCCGTGCTTTCATCAAGGACCAAACTCCTATGAAACCTTGAGTTTCGATCGATCCACACGTCGAACCGTCGTATCAGATTTTTCCCTTGCGAACGATCTCATTTCCTCGAATTTACTTGTTTGTAGAGGTGGAGCTTTCCTTCTATTAGCAGGCTATTGACGTTTCAGGTTCCGGGAATAGAATTTCAAAGATTTTCTTTGTTCTAGTGTTGGGTGGGGCTTATGTTTGCCTTTTTACTACTGTGATAATATCGTGGATAAAACAGAGGTTCGTTGTTATTAAAAATATATGTTATTGCGATAGATCCCTGTATAACAGGGTATTTGTAGGCCAGGGTTACTCGTAAAACACGATAATCGTAGAACACGGTAAACGCAGGATACCAAGAAGTCCGGTAACTCAGATTCCTATCTTCCCTGTAACAGGAGGGTCGAACCCGACGTATTATATACTCATTGTTTCGAAAACGTCATGGTGCAGGACAAAGTGTAATCTTATGGGTGAGCGACAGTAGAATTCGATCTTTCCAGAGTCAGGAGACGAAGACCGCCAGGGACTCGTTACGGGAGGACGGAACCCAACGTCGTTGTTCAAATGCTGGTTTAATTCCAATGGGGAATTAGCATACGTCGGGGGATGGCGGGAAAACGATCGTATATCCTCGGTTTACACCTTCACGCCACGGAAACTGTACGCGCTCACGCGCGCTAGGAACGTCGTCGTGGAATAACAACCGCGAAAGTTCCGCGGGCACGTCGGTCCAGCCGCGTTTATGGCTACTATAAATCTGACATATGCACGCTGCGACCCGGCCACCTTACCCCGGCGTCGACGATATTTCTGCCCTACCTTTAAAACTGCAGACTGAAAAGTACCGACGGTGGCGAATCGTCTCTGTCTCTCCCTCTCTCTTTCACAGTCAGGAATATCGTGGTATGTACCAGGCTGGGAAATATATCGTTATTGGACTGGAGACTGTGTGTGTGTGTGTGTGTGTGTGTGTGTGTGTGTGTGTGTGTGTGTGTGTGTGTGTGTGTGTGTGTGTGTGTGTGTGTGTGTGTGTGTGTGTGTGTGTGTGTGTGTGTGTCTATATTCGTTGTTATTCTTTTCTTGAATCGTTCAGGGATAGATGATAATGTATTATCTATGTCTATATGTACATAGTTGCGTCAGGTGGGATACGTGGATGTGATTGTACTGTGAGTGTTGCCGAGACAATGGTATAACCTGAAGGAGAGGAATTGCTCGTTATGTAATTCTACATTGTGGATGATAATTCTCTGATACGCTTGAATGATTTTGTTGTCGATACGTAAATAGTACTTCTTAGGGGCGTGGTCGGATAGACAGTGAGTATAGAATGTACACCGAATTCGCGTAAAGACAAAATTGGATGTATTATCCTCTCGACCAGTGGTTTTAGGAACTCCTGCATTTTCTCTCACTCCGTATAAACATCAATGTTCTATAGACATTCGTCCAACGCACACATTTTCAATCAACCCTATTATATCAATATTCCCTCGGTTGACCTCCAGTTCTGAATGATCCTCCTATATTGCTCTCGTCGTCCAATATCGATCCGTGAAACGGGAACATATGTATACGGACGAGAGGGAGATCGATCCAGCAAGAAAAAGGTCTCGAGAACGCACGAAAGAGAATCGCTGGGGCAACGGGACGGAGCCAATCGTTCGGCAAATTCCCTGGTTAATTACCCGTGACGATTCGTGCCTCTATGGATAATTAGGCTAGGCCAAGAACGTTCCCGCGACCACCTGTGCACATTCGCGGCCCCACAAACACCGACAAACATCTTCGCCGTTCTGTTTACCTGTACATGTTTATTTTCTGTGTTGCACCTGCAGTTCACGATGCGACACTTTGCGAGTATTTCGGTGATCATCCGGCTAGTCGATCGGGGGATTATTCACGTTAGACTGCGTGCCGTCCGAGTTCTCGAGGACACGATACATCGGGTGGTCAAGTTCACGGATTCGATTCGGGGACAGAGAGCTGTTTTTATCGGACAATTAGGGGTTGTTGCGTAGAAACAGGCGAATCGAGATGTTTTTTTCTTACGTAATCACGAATATACTCGTCATGCGAAAAAAGTAATTATCATTTTTTATTTAAATTACAATTTTCGTATAAGCTACAAGATAAACAGAATTGACAAAAAACATAACACGAACAATTTAATAATCCTCAAAGGCATACATGTCCGCAAAGTGTATTACATTACCCCGCACTATCGTCCCATCTGTAACGATAGTAAACGAGTACTTTCCGCACGATTTATTCGCGCGCGCAACGGACCCTCCTCTCTTCCACTCACGAACCAATAAACTCGCCCCCAAGAGGGACACAATCTCCCTCCCCAAGAAAGACTACTCCAACTATTTGCTAACTACTCGAAGGTACCTTCGGTCACTTGAGTAGTCCAGCTACAATGACCAACCCATTAAATCGCGGCTCGAATCATTTCAATTAATCCCAGAATACTTAGCTATCCTATCCCGAGAGATTGTTCCTTTGGGACCAGTAGTCGATCGAGAAAACCATCAGGATCCATACACCGTCTGACTCCGTTACGTACATATAGCGTAACCAAGTCGACGTTGGTCGCGTGTGAAACGATAATATCGATGAATCAAGTTTATACACGCGACCTGATTCGTCGCGAAACAATCACGAAATCGCGTAAATTGATGCGGGCAATTCGAAGAAGGTGATCGAAAAAGGAAATTCTCTTCGAAAATGGTAAGATCAACGTTCATCTCTGCGGGAGTTTCATTCTTTCGAAAGAATCGTGAAATATTTCCAGAGCTCGAGAGACCAATAATCTCGAATCGATGATTGAGGAGCTATCCGGAAAAGGCGGATCATAGGAGAAAATTGTGGACTGGGTGAATTGCGTCGCAAGGTTTAGCTGCTGCCCTACGAATTAACTGTACATGATTTACAGTTTTAAACCTAAGGTCTGTTCTATCTCTATTCTATTCAATCTGCATTATATCTCCATTTTATCTCTATTCCATCTGTATTCCATCTATATTCTGCCCCTATTATATCTCTATTCTATCATTATCCCACCTCTATTCCATCCCCATTCTATCTCTATACCATTAAAATCTATATTCCCGTCTCTGCTACGGGAAAGCCCCTAAATTATTCTCGATGGAAGAAATGAAATTCGGCGGAACCGCACGTGCACCGCTCGCCGATCGTGGCGACAACCTTGAACCGTGCCGCGCGAGCGAACGCGTTGGACGCGAGCCAATCAGCATCCCCGAGGGAAGAGAAATTTTCGGGCATGCCAAGTAAGGCTCGACCGGCCGAAATTTTTCGCTCGGATCCGGGGAATCTTTCCTCCTCGAGGGGGAAGGGGAACGCCGATGGGTCACGGAGGTGAGATAACAGGTGTCTGAGTGTACTCGAATTTTATTAATAGAATCGACCGAATTCCGAGGACAGAGATAACGACGCGACGTGCTTGTTACTGGATTCGAGTTTGCCGTTTAAACGAAATTCAGACGAAGGACATTTGCATAGAGTCAGGAAATCTTGAAGCATGCCGATCTTACATTCGATGGAGAAAATAGAACAGCTGTGTCTGAACATTGTACGACTTGAAATGTCAGGTGTGCCTATTTTTTATACACCCCTTTCCCATAGTATAATTCATAAGTATTAGGACACCTACTCGCCTCGTGGAAAAAGTCATGGTTGATCCAGATTGCGTAACATTTACCAGCGTTCCATTTAAATCTATCCCCTCGAATATCTCTGAAATTATCATTCTGACACCAGAAAGTGTTTCAAACAAAAGCCGAATTGTATTCGTATACTTTTCTGTATATGTTCATCGCCGAGAAATATTTCACGACAGCAGCGAGGGGGAACCAGAAACGCATCATTGGTCCTTGTTTTCACGTTGACAGAGAGAAAGCCAACGAGGATCCGGCGCGGTGTGGCGGGAAAATGAAAATACGAGCTGCGTAATGGGGTTATGAGAGGAAGGGAACCCCGAAAGTGGATGCCGAGTATTGATCTATGGTCTTTCCGGCGCACTCCACCAGTCACGCGGAGATCCCCAAGATGCTAGACGAGAGATGACGGGGGCGATCGGTGAAAAGGGGAATTTCAGCGAAGCGGTAAAATGTTGTAGACGATATTATGTACGGTGTACCAGAACGTCATTGTCTCGAAGATTGATACCGAAAACATTTATTATTAAAAGTCTATCTCATCAGGTTTTCATTTCCCAGTATCCGCAGTCTAGTCACAGTCGCATCTACCGATATTCACCACCGCGAACATATCCAGGCAACAGAAGACACCGACGTAGGCGAATAATTGCCTGGAAACAGGCGTACCGGTGCCACGCGGTAGGAAGGATTCCGCCGTGACATGTGGGGGTCCCTCGGATCAATGAAATTCGTTCAGAAACGAATAAAAGCACCGTGTGAGAGATATTCACTCGACCGTGTTCTCCCTTCTCGTACGCTCGCGTTCCCCCGAATACACCAGAGCGTTGTCGATTTCCGTCCGATTCGATCGATTAATAAAAACATTAATTGCTCTCGGAAATTTCGTTTCTCGCTCTCCTCCCTATTTGCCACTGATTCCGAGCGGTTCGCAACCGTAGACACAGCTACAGTGAATAGGTTTTTTAACACCCCACGTGAACGGTGAATTTCAAGGCATCGAAATTCATTTTACAGCTTCCAAGTAAATTATGTTGTAGAATTATAACTTTACAGAAAGATCTCTAGTGCATCGAGATGATAAGATAGTTCAGATTAAGGTCCTCTCTGGCCTGTCTGACCAAAGTCGAGCGTATCTACTAGCGATCTCACTCCGAGGGTAGAATCGAGGAGGAGGAGGAGGAGGAGGAGGAGGAGGAGGATTTTCTATGGAACGAAGGGACAGATACGAAACGAAGCCTGATCTATGTAATACCATATATGTATGTATGTATGTATGCGTATAGGTGTTTCTCGTGCCGTTCGTAATGTCAGACCGATTGCTTCAGTAGCATTTCAAACGGAAACGTCCGACAGGAATTCTCACCTTCAGAATCCTCGACGCAACACGTGTGATATACTTGTTATTCGATCGAGAAACGTTCACTCTTATCTCGCGTACAGGACCCCGTAATCACGCAATTTATAATCTTTTATTGTTTAAATCATCGACAGATGTTACTCACCGATATTTGGGTGCTGCAATTTCCTGCATATCCGGGCTTCACGTTCCAATTTCTGAAAGTCTGAAACAAGCAAAAGTGAGATTCCGTTAACTACCCAAGTCCTCGTAGACAGTACAAAGTATGAATTAATATTAGAAGACTAAGCGTTATTTCTCTCGAATCTGTATCATTCTATTCTATTTCTAAATCAAAACCAAATTGTATCCATCCGATCTTAAACTGGTACACAGTTCGTTAAAACGTTGTTCGATACAACCAATAGGTAACGAGTTACTTTGGACAGTAGGGTAATTCTTACCGACTCACCCCGTATATCCTGATATACCGTAGTAATCGATTCATGGGGAGGGTTTTATAAGATTTTTTTTCATCTACAAATACCCTAAAAGGCATATTTATCGACTTACACCGGCTGTATTCAAGGGTTCGAATCATAAATCGAGACGATTCAGGATGGCCAAAAGTATCCTCGCGAGCTTTATCGCGAAAGTTTCGCGGATAACGACAGCCAATGGGCCAGATGGGAAGGGAGAGAGGGAGTTAGGGGGGATATAATCATTACCGCGGAATCGAATTTCCCAACGAGGTCCCCTGACGAGTTTCCCCGTGGGTAATTCAGCCGAGGACCGCGATAAAATTGGATTTGTCGATGGCCGAGTAGTCGTTTCGAGGACGATTTCCTGTTCTCTGTCTATGTATACATATACCGAGTACCTTCGCGCGTGTGTGCCGTTCCTTCGAGAATCGGGGGAGAGAGAGAGAGAGATCGATAACCTCGGCCCACCAGTAATCCGTTCGTGGGGCTGTTCTCTCTAAGGATGATTCATTGAATTCGAACCGCCACTCGTTATGAGAACCCTACGCAACGCTAAATACGCTAAACAGTCCGTGGAATTAGGGTATGTGTTCGAATTACGGAGGCTTCAAGCCTGTTTCCGCAATCATAAATTAATTACAAAATACTGCTACACGAATTTCATATTCTGAGAATTAATATCCGTTGCTAAACAATTCCTTTTTTTATATGCGAGTACACGAAATTCGCTGCAGAATTAATCCTTTTGGATGAATATTTACGGTGTAACCTTGCACAGGTATACATATATGTATTGCGATGGCGTTCGTTGGTTGGACACCCGAGGCTCGTAGAATTACACTCTCGTTCCTGAGCATTAAGACCACTTATCGAATATTGCAGTAAGTGTTGCCACGGGAATTACGAAATTGTTGAAAATCGGAAATTAAATGTACGGGATATTAATACACCCTCCTATTCTGTGTTTATACGAACTCCTCGTACAGGACTTTAAGGTAACACGAATTAGTTATGCTTATGTTTCTATAGGCATCACCATAGAAGCAATCGACAAATAAGCGAAATGATATTCAAGTGTACCAGCGGACACTCATCGATCACCCTACGGTTCAACGATAATTAAATCCTTTCGGGGAACAACGTCGTCGAATAACCCAGTTTTCCTTTTTCTTTCTTTTTTCCCCCACTTTTTCGTCTAGTGGTCCGTCCTCCAATTTGCTCCTCCTCGTGCAGTTCCAGTGTTCTTCGTGGACCCTCGTCGGGTCGTGGGTGCTCGTTAATTCCGGTTATTTAACGTGACGGCGGCGGACAAGATCGTTGACTCGTGACGGAGATTTAATTATACACAGTGACAATTCGAAGAAATATTGTTGTTTGAATTTTATTTACATTGTATTTATATTCTTTCTTGTACTTTACAGTTGCAAATAGAATAATAGAAATTCCACTTTCTAATTTCAAAATATCATTTATTATAAGTAAACAAAATTTTATTTGCTTGAATGCATAATAATTAAAGACCAGAATTTTTGTTATCGTATCTACATTGTATTCTTTAAAAAAAACTTCCTAAATGTCAGTTTTTTTCGGGCCGCTAAAGGGGACAGGAGCCTTAATACGAAAAACTCAAGTGTCTAAATACCCCCCTGGTAATCGCTTGTCACGAAGTTTCGTTGAACGGCTCCGATCGGGTCGATGAAAGGCCGACCACACACCAGACTCTGAACTCGTCAAGTTCACGCGTGCCTGCGAACGGGGAGATGTAAAAAAAGAAGGAGAAGAAGGATCGACGAAGCCTCCGTTCCATCCAGGGGATGATACCATCGGAACACGTAGGGTGCGCACGATATTCTTATCACGCCCGAGAGATCAAGGGCTTGCAAATCGAACGACCTTCGTCCCTCGTCTCTCCAACCCCATCGCAAGCAAACCGCCACAGGGCTTTCTGCGTCCCCTGAAGCGACGAACAAATGGACGAACGATGGACGAAGAGAAAGAGAGAGGGAACGTTTTCCCACCGAGAAGTTCTTCGTGACATTCGTGCTTCGTCGGACGCGAAGTAACACGGCCTTGCCCACGGAAAAAGAACCGATCGCCTAATCGTGTGGACACAAAGCGCGCGCGAACATCGTGCAACGTTACACGCAACTGCGAACAAGGAAGATCGTATTTTTATCGCGTCGCGGGATCAAACACGCGTTCTCGATGGAAAAATTCTAACCAAGGACGACTTTTTCATTCGGATCATCCAGTCAATCGTGAACGTCACCGTGAAGTCGAACCCCCCATTTTTGGCCCTTTTTGGAACTACGAGCTAAGTTAGATTTTAGAACGCCTACAAGCACCAACAGTACCGAAAGGCTTAAGGAAGTACTCTGCAAGGTTACTGTCGTTTCCCACTTGTTACTCGAGTTACTTGGTTCAGGGACTGGGATAAAGCTAATTATGGTGTCAATGACAAAATCTGTCGAAGAAAAACATCCTCGATTGTCGGTCCGTCGCTACGAAGCAAATGTATAAACCGCAATTATCCCAACGGTTATTTCTTTCATTACTCTGCCTGGTTTTACACAACAAATGGTAGTGTCAATGATTGCAATTAAACTATGCGGCGTACCGGTACAAACGCCCAAAACAATCCACGAATCCACTTATTACAAAACAACCAGGCCATCCTCCGCATTTTACCAAAATACCCACCCCAATCGACATACAATATTCTCAAACTATCCTCCAATCTACATAACAAATCGAAAGAACCGGTAGCCCGTGGATCGACCCGGAAGAAACAGAGAGGGAGAGCATACGTATATCCCCCCGCTCGAAACGGCCTAATAATTCAAGAGCACCTCGGCATGTACATACACCGATAAAGTTCACCCAGTGAGAGGGGGGGTGGGGGATGGGGGGAGGGAGGGCGACGTAGGGTCTATCTTTGGCTTCGGTTTCTCCGCAGAGAGGCGAAAGGTAACGAGGGTAGGAAGAAGAGAAAAAGAAGGTTGAAACCGACCAGGGAAGACGAGCCTCTCTCCGTCCCCTCTCGACCTATCTTTCTCCGTTCCTCTCGCTGTGGCCAACGGAGAAGGTGGGGACACGCTCTCTGCAACCCTCTTCCACACTCGGCTACGACCTTGCTCCGGTAACCTCTTGACCCACCGAGCAGCAGCCGTGTACAATTTTTTGCACTCCAAATTCAACTTTTTGCAAATCAAATTTACACTTCTGCATGTATTCTCATTCTATTGTAATTTCCGAAATAAAAAGTAGCTTGTCAAAATTATGCGGCCTAGCGATCAACAATATAGTTGTCTTTGTGATAATTTGAGTTGAGGATTTATTTTTTATTATTGTAAGAAACGTCGGCTGAGGTTCGGAAAATGAACCGACGAGGCACTGTGTTTACGTTCGACGTTGCACAGAGCGGACGTGAAACGAACTATCGAACTCGTTTCCTTTATTAAAGAAAATATACAATATAATATTTGTGTGTTAATCTTTGTTAGTCCGTATATTGACATAAATACAATACAAAAAAAATAACGAAGGCAATATGACGATTTTGACGATTCGTGAGGTGAACTTGAACCCCCTTGCAAGAAATACGAAGAATTCCATTACTGTACAGAAAATCGTCGCACAATCGTAAAAACTGCAGTTACTCCGAAAATCACAAATATTATTTGTATGTCACAGGAATACATACTATATTTTTTTAATTAACCTTCTCCTACGTTACGGACCTCGTAAGCTCGGCAAGGAAAATATCGCTAGGGGGATGAGAGTGGATTCGTTAAAATGTCAAAGAATGCGTCGATAGAACTTTGACCTTTCGACGGAGTATTCACGGAAAATTCACCTGCACCCGTGCGACTAAAACGACGCGTCTAATAATTCACCGGCCGCCATCTTGTCGCCATACATATTCCACGGCTCACGTGTCGCGAAACGGTCATATTTATGCGTTTAACGAGCAACGCCCGTTACCGACACGCCACAAAAAAAAAAAAAAAAAATAGAGAATAGTATCTAGAACACAAGGAATTCTTGGAAAAAATGATCCCCGTATTGCGAGAAAAATTCTTGGAAAATTATAATAGCGGATAAGCAACAACACTGCGTCCCTATTGGCAAACAGAGAAGTGAATTTGATAGAGGAAAGGAAAACGTGCCAGCGTTCCCAGACTCTACACACTTGGGTACTCTCTGAATTCTCCCGGCTGCGAATCAGAATTTCAAATGGCCGACGAAACTACGGGGCTGAGTGCTCGATTAATTATTCGTCGAGCCGGAAGCCACGAGGACCGATGCTCCTTTCTTATATGCTGCACGAACTGACCGTTCGAGCACTTTCGTACGAGTCGAACACGTTTATTCTGTCTTCTCGTTTACAAAAGAGAATCGGATGTTTCGAGCGAAAGAATATCTACAATAGCGGAGAAAAAAATTAGATAGCTCGCTGCTGCTTCAGTATATTTCTATTATTTTAATGGTATATTAAAATGGTAATTAGTACCATTCAGTTGAACGTAAGGTAATTGTATATGTATCTGGGCAAGTGAAATTGAATTAACCACTGGAAGAAATATCCCTGAAACGGCAGTGACTCTCGATTTCCACGAAAATAAATCTATAATTCAACAAAAGACGTTGGATTGTACCTATTGCTACACCTAATACCAAACATCCAGGTTGACGAGACTCGTCTACTATCCATTATTCCTCACAATTCTTGGATTCAGGACGAACGCAATCCTCCCCTAACTGAACCACTCCTGTCAACCATTCCACGTACAAAACGACATTGTCCCCGCCGAAATAAAAATGGATATCACCGTTGCTCTTTTTTTACTTCTTCGGTCTTTCACCCTCTTTACCCTCTTCGCACCCATCGCATTCTGCTCGCGACCCTCGAAAATTCCGCTCGACGCCCGAATTCCACGGATCTCGATCGTACGTGAACAGCTTTTCTCTCGGTTTTCACGTGTCGAGCACGTCGACGGTGAACTTACGTCAACGCGCGCGTCCCCGATCTCCCTAGGCTGTATCTGTTGCAAAGACCACGACTCGCAATGGTGCATGACTTTTTTTTTTTTTTTTTTTCAAATCGGTCTACAGTCTACAGATCGTAATTTATGATTTTCAATTTCATTGCTCATTTGTTTGTATTTAGGACGAGATATATTGTGAATACAATTCAAAGATATCGAAAATTGCATTGGCAAAGTGAAAGAAAAGTCTATTTCGAAGGACAGGAATCGATCCCAGGACCTTCGATTTACCAGCCAAATAACCAGAAACTTCGATATGTTCCACTTATACATATACACGGTACATCTTGAAGGTACACGTAACTTTAATTATTTATATCTTTAACAATTATCGAGTGTCGTAGATACACCTAACACAGGGTGATACAAAAAAGGGTGCATAACTTCTAGGGGTAGATTTGTAAAATGACTGGAGTACCTCTGTTATTACAATATACATATGTATACATACCATTACATCATTAAAATCAAAGTCGGACACTTCGAGGTCCTTCCTTTGTTAATAATCCTGGCTGATTCAGAGAGGAGGTTTCTCTCCGTATATTTAGAGTTCGCCGAAGCATCCGCGCGAGACGGCTGAGATGAGTCACGCGCATTAGGACCGGTGCCAAGGGAATCGATTGATAGCGGCGATAAAACTACCCGGTCCTGATACTGGCCTCATGACAGATCAGGCTGATACTAAATTTATCGACGACGACGACGACGACGACGACGACGACGACGACGACGACGACGGTGCATTCAACCCTTTTCCTGGTTAGCACGCGACAAATTGATTTTGATCGAGCATGTCTCGGCAAACAAGGAAACATCCCTAGAGCGAAAATTTTATTTTTCGCTCGAACTGGCATGAATTTGTAGAGAATTAAAAACTACCGAATGCGTGTTTTAATACCATACGATTTTTTAAGAACCCTGTAATTCATACGAGATATGAACAGTGGATTGATCGTATTGTGTATACAATAATACGAATCAAAGTGAATCGTGGTGGACAACACACCGATGAAGTTCTGCGCAAACTGTACGCAACTGTAAGGGTAGGTATAAACATGAATGATGATCGGCCATTAATTTCCCAGTCGACCTAATGCTATTCTTGATAATTGAAATGGATGATGGCCTGTCAACGACGGATATCATCGTCGAGGGTATACAATCTACCGTTTATGTATACCGTCTGTCATAAAACATCATGTACGATGCGACGTAATTGTTATTATTATTATCCCGATCACGTGTCTATTATATGCAGTATACATATGTATAGGACAATATAGGTATATACGAAATGGAGATTAACCCTCGTGCGCTGTTAAGGTAAATTTCACCCGTATCCAATGTTTCATTCTTAATTACACTTTTTACATGCACTAAAATTCAACGTTAATTTAGGCTCAATTTAATTCAAAGAAGATTAACCCTTAGTCATGTGTAGACTGTAGATTTTATGCACTTATAGCGTCCTCTGACCTGCAAAACGTAGAAAACTAAAAATTTTAGTCAAATTCAATAATATTTCCGTATTACTATTAACATTTTGAACACCTACCATAGGAAATAAAATTCCATTCAATTTTCTTTTTTATACAACCATGTGTTTAACTATTTATCGAGAGACCACGGTAAAAAAAAAAAACTAGAACATATACGGTTAATTAAACCTCGTAATTACGAGTTCCTCGTCCGTAATTTACGATCGCTTAAATTCTCATTAGACCGTCGAATACGTTCTCGACGATCAACCAAAGGAAATCCTCATCGTTCGAGATGAGTTCTACCCACCTCACGAATCTTCCACGCGCGACCCAAGGAAACCTACCTCTATCCCAGCGTTCTGTCGGTTCCCACGCCATTTCTCTTAACCCCAAGAAATCGCGAGAAATCAAGATATATTAAGACATTTCTCACACGGACCGAGAGACCAGAGTTTCTATTATTTTTTCTCTCTTTCTCTCTGTCTGTCTGGTCCCCAACAGACGGAGAAATAGTTTCGCGACATGAGAGAAAGAGAGAAAGAGAGAAAGAGAGAAAGAGAGAAAGAGAGAAAAAGAAACGATGTATCGAGGAAATTCCTGGCGTAAAGAGCAACACGTCAACAATAAATCTAAGTTTAGACACGAAGAAAGAGGGGTTCAAAGAAGATCCTTTTTCGGTGATAGTCAGCGACAAGCTCGTGGCCACGTGTCTTCCCTGTTTTTCCCGTCGATCGATGCGGCAAAATTGGTGTGGTCTTGTTTCACTGAACGCTACGAGAGAAACTTGTACGACAATGCATTTGCTGCAATAATGAGAACCGAAAAAACACGATTTTAGGGAAAACCGAGATGGAATGTTCTCATCGCTCTAACTTTGTACGAATATGATGATATTTAAAGTGATTGTCCTGATGTCGTACATTCTAGAAGCTAACCTACAAAATTCGGACTGGCTTTTTCTAACTCGGCTCCGTTATCGCCAAGGGTGAACCGTGCCCTCGGGACCGATGTTCGTACAGCACCGAGTAACTGTTGGTCGCGATGGAATGTTGGCAGGTTGACAACGGCGTTGCTCGTTGTTTTTAGACGCCCAAGCCCGTGTGGTGTATAGAGGCCGGCTCTTTCCGCGATTCTGTGTCCAATTGCGAGAAATGGGGGGAACAATGCCTCGCGACAGAAATAATTAGGAAGTGGTCAACGGTGGAAGCTGTAATACACGGGCGAGTAACAAGAACCGTTATTTCCGGTGGCACTTCGCTACAATGAGAAATCACCGTTTATGAATTTCCTCGAATTTCTTTATCGAACATAACCAAAACGGTCCGTGAACACAACTGGAAAGGTTCAGAAATACCTGATTAATTCCTCTATTAACATCGCGAAGAAAGACTCTTGTTGTCGAAACCATGAATCACGATCTCTGCCTCAACGGATGGAACTATCAAGAACGAAATTATAAAGTTATTCGGTTGTCTAAAGCGTTACCACGGCTCATTACCGTCGTGCATTAATGAAATATTCAGTGGAATAGTCGATGAAAGCGCGGCCAAGAGTTCCGCATCACGGATCCTTGCGTGACGCTTTCAAAGACCCCCTTTTCTTTTCGCAACGATGCAACCCCATCGGGCCTTGCATAATGTCGCTTACCTGATGCCTGAACGAGTGTTTTACATGGTAATCTACTTTTTCCTTCGGTTATGGTTAAAAGGTTCGAGAAGGTATTTTTACGTTAACCTCGAAAGGCTCGATTATTTACCATCTTTACCGGTTACCAGTGACATTCGAAGAAACAATCGAGCTTACCTCTGGGCGTGAGCTTTTTGGTGTTTATGATTTTCGCCGCGAACTCGTGACCAGTGCTCTTCTGAACGCATCGTCGCACCACAGAAAAGGCACCTCTGAAACAATCCAAAACGAAATTTCGTTTATATATAAATATATTATTACTATTATCATTATTATTATTATTATAAACGGTTCGTCGATACACAAATGTCAACATTTCTCCAAATTTAAGGCAATATAATTCAACGTTGAAATAGTCGACGAGACATTCGGGTGACGTTAAATGGTCCGGCTGATTCGTTAATTGATCCTGTAGCTTCGTGGCTCCTGCACGAAACTTCGCGATGTATATATTTGGTCTCTTAAACGGTGCCGCGACTCCGGCCATTCGTGAGGGACGGTAGGAGGCAAACTTTCTCGATTACCCTGGCACCGATGTAGCCACCTGCAACCGGGAAACCGAGGTAACATTGAAAGTTCGTCAACGGGGGGCGTCGATCATGCGATTGCATCCTCGAGAGCGGATTGGCCGGTCGGAGGAACATCGAAGTTTTAGGGTCCTCTCTACCACAACTGGGTCACGGAAAAATGTCGTCGACGGGAACTGTTTGAAATTCGAGGGAATTGCTGTTAAATGGAGATAATAACGATATCGTTATTAGAACGATGAGATACTAGAGCCTTTATGAAATGTAGGGTACATACGTTATATAGTATACTACGAGTGTGTATGCACGCATATACAATTATCCTACTACTGTGGCACAGCTCCTTCTTGCACCTGACCCCTCAACTGCATCGTGTGCCCTCTCTATCCCACCAAACCCAAAGACAATTCATTCGAGACTAGCATCCAAAGGATTACTACACACTCCGTAGTGGAGTGATCAAGATACCCCTCCAGCTATAAACCCTGTTCGAGACATCATCCATCATGCACCGAAGAAACAAACCTTCGGAGGAAACAGTGGTGCCTAGGTAGGACGAAAGGTCAAGCCATAAAGGTGGACGAGAACGCGCTGCGGATGGCTCGTTCGCTCCCTCGTATCCTGAAGTAGTTCAAGGCAGGCCGCATCGGCGCAAACGCAACTTTAATGTTTCATCCTGCGGGCGTCGGGCGTCGTTGCAAGCTGCAGTAAAAGGGGGAGAGAGAGAGAGAGAGAGAGAGAGAGAGAGAGAGAGAGAGAGAGACACCAGCAACGACGACGACGCGGCTCCTGCGCGCGAGTAAAAAGGGCGAGGCGGACGGACACGCTAGCCCCGATCTCCATGGAGACCAATCATTACCGGAGATTGCACGGCGACCTGGCCCACGATTCACCGGAACATTCCCCACCCACCCCCGCGTCGACGTGCGTTTCTCTTTCGGGGCTGCGGTGTCGCGATACGTGGCCGTTGCCTCGATAGATGTCTAGACTAGGACTGCAAGTATTCGGATATTCGAATTCATCGAATAATTCGAGTAATTTCGAATACGAATATTACGCATAGTACGAAGTATTCGATTATTTCATTAGTACGGAGTATTCGACTATTTGAATATTCGAATAGTATGAAGTATTCGTATTATTTGAATATTCGAATAACAGAAGTGATCTAGTTTAGGATTGTATCAAATAGGAATTTGAAAAATAAATAACTGTAAAGGCCAATATGAAAAGAATTTCGCTGAGATCCTATGATCTTCAAGACTGCGGAATTACCTCGTTAATTGTTTCTCCAACTACTTCCACCTATTATCCTGCTACGGTCAATTCGATAGACCCTTTCTATAGAATCTTAGAAGGGGCTACCAAATCAGGATGATACAGTATTATCTCGTTCAACTAAAACGTCAAACACACACACACACACACACATGCGTCCAGTATGTTTTACAGCAGCATTTAACGGCGCTTGGCGAACGATCTAGTCGGCTCCGATCATTTGGCATACTATCCACCCGGTTCGGTTTACTGAGACGATCTACTGCGACGTGGATTTACGTGCCAGTAGTTACCTTCTGCATCAGCTCGCGCAATTCAGAAAACGACCGAATGAAACGCGGTCCCACGTGAAACCAAGATACCCGGGCAACGCTAGTGACGGAAAATTGGAACTCGGAATCGATCAGGAAAAGGAGACGGATAAGGTATCTCTTATTTGGGGGGGGGGGGTCCGACCTGGGAACGGATCTAGACAAAGATTTCGCGAAATATTCCATTATAGTCCCGCGAAATTAGATTGAGGAGGGCAGCGGGGATATTAGAATCGTCGCGGTAGATTCTGAGAAAATTGAAATACGCTGATGGCGTACGAAGTAAAGAGGAAAACGAAATTTCCGGATCTAAAGATAGAGTCGGGAGATTTTACCGAGGTGCGTTTTATCGCGATAGATGCCGCGCATTCAATCTCGTCCCTTATTCACTGGTTTAAGTACGACCGATAAGAAATGGATCATCGTCCGATAGAGTTCTCAACTAAGAACAATTATCCTCTATGATCGGCCCAATACTCCCAGATGACACCTGTCCCAGCATGCCATCCAACTAGCACAAAAGCAGGAAAGTGGATCAAGAGGAGCGAAACTGGGGGGGGGTTGGAAAAGTAGCTGGATGGAAGGTGGCCACCGACGCAGAAACGTTGGTCGAGCGACAGTGTCGGCCTTGAATCGAGCCACTCGGCCGACGACGCGCAACTAGGGCGTGCAAGAGCGACACGGGATGCGCCTTCAAAGCCTTCCTAGCCTCTCTCTCTCTCTCTCTCTGGGACGCCGGGTTGCGACGATGCTGCTGCGCCTTTGCAGCCGCGCGTCGTGGACAACGTCGGATATATATACGTTCATAGTGTGTGTGTGTGTGGATATATATATACACAAATGCCTACATGTACCTTTAAATACACGTCTATGCTTTGGTGCACCGTCCCCGCGCAGACGATCGTAAGAGGTAGCGCGGTTCCGCGCGCGTTCTGCACACCGTGAAGAGGACGAGAAGCCGGCCGGCTATAAAAGTGTGTGTGCCTCTCTCTCTCCTCCCAACCACGACCCGTTTTTATCGTTGATCGATCCTCCACCGCCGGTTCGCGAATGGGAATCGCCTGGCGTTGGCGAATCGCTCTCCCGGTTTATGCATTTCTGTTTTATGAACCCGGAGGATCCTTGAATCCGCAGCTGAATACACGTACGGAAGAAGCCCCCGGCGGGCAGCAACACGCTCGTAAGAGACCCCCGCCCGTTTATTTGCAAAATTGACGGTTCTCTGCTAGATCTCAATTTGTTTGCCTCTGCGTCGAGCCCCCCTCTTTACACCTCTGCACGGCTGCTAGGCGAGCGTCTCTGGGAACTTAATCGACGAACGATTGCTTATCCATTCCCTTATTCGCCTATCATCCACGATCCCCGATCGAGGAATTTCAGGATACACCAAGTAGAAACATCATATTCCATATGGTGATCTCCAGAGTAAAAAGCCTGGAACGTACCGTGGACTTGGCACAGGTGCTAGTTTTCTCGTGAACGCGATATTCCGACTTGTTAGCTGTCTTTACAATAACCGCGTCGGTTTGCGCGCGCATCTCCCGCAAAATCCTAACCCGCGGGTGTATAGCTATGTCGGATCGTCGTCACGTGGTGCATCGTAAAACATGTTCCCTGCACTTTGCATAGTTACCCACTCGGCCTACTTCCCCACCAACTACCGATCGCCAACCATCGCCGCGTGCATGCGTACACGCCATCAGGTTACACACGATACGCTAAGTGTTACTCTTATCGGGAACCCGTTGTTCCATCGGAACCATGGAGAGCGAAACAGCGATCGTTACCCTCGGAATACTCGGGAAATTCCGTTCGAGAATCGCTATTTCGAGCTGTCTGAAAGCAGGATACTTCGATATGGTAATGGAGGTATCAATTAAGGAAATTACATTCTGGCTCAGGTGGAAGGATCTTGTATATGGTGACTAGATTTATAATCGATGTTTTCAAAAATCGATAATTCTAAGCGATTTCCAATTTTTGAGCCCACCACTGTTCGAACGTACAGCGAGAAACTTAGTCCTTTTCAACCGCATACGAGTATTCCAATCATGGGGTCACACAGGTGCAAACGCGATTTTCCGTGTTCACCACTAGGCGACCTCAGGAAACCTCCAGGAAAGGGCATGTAACTGGCCTCTAATGTTATGTCGTGTTCTAGGTGAGTCCAATGAGGGGGGGGGGGGTATCCAGCCAGTCTAACGATCGGCAAGTTCTTGTTCTTCTTACGGAACGAAGGAATTACTTCGTAAGGGATGATGAAGGTGGGGGTAAATCCGTCGGTTTCTTCCGCAGCGACTCGCAAGATGATTTCCCTAGAGTCGGCTGGTTCCGGTTCTCCCTGGACAGCCCGTTACCCCGTTACAATCCTGTTCGTTTACTGGAGGAGGGAAAAAGCTGAAATTCGGTTAATGTCGAGCCGACTCTTCTTACATTTTCCATCGAAACGCTAATTGCATCCGAGCGCGTCGGAAAGGAAAGTGGAACTGCACGTGGATTTCCGAAGAAACTTCGGTTATGAATGTAGCATCGTGAACGTGGATAGTTAATGCATTATCAATTGAAGTTACACTCACGCGAAACCGGAAACTTTTTGGAAGTAACATTTCGGATTTTGTTGACGCTAGGATATGTTATACTCTTTAGTGATATAGAACGTATTTCGTAGAATTTTTGGAAATTTAAAATTTGTTAATTTTACAACTGTTTGAAATATAGTTTGAATTATTTCAGTTTAAGAAAATATTTTTTAACCAATTGTTTTGCAATTGTTTTAAAGAAATAAAATGTTGCAATAGCGAGGCACTATTTAAAAATGAAACAAAAGTATTCTATAACTTGGAAAATTTTGATTATAACATTTTACGGTCTCTGGTTCCATCGGAAGACTTCAATCCACCAAGATTCAATCCTTTTACGAAATTTCTTCCACACACACACACACACACACACACACACACGGTATCGAATCACCCTGTTACAGCGTTTCAAGAAGAAACCGAGGGATTCATATCGTCGTGTAACATTCCAATTCTCGAGCTAAGCCGTTCCTCCTCCAGCCGCATGTCTTCAAGAGGATCGACGACAGATCGTCATAAATCCCTTTCACGCTCTGACCCCAAGGTATTTTCGGCCAGCCCGTTCCGTCCGAACAAAGCTGACACCTCTTTGCCCTCCCCCAGTGTCGCTTCAAAGCTCCCTCATCCCCTTTCTTTTCTTTTCTTTCTTCTTCTTCGTCTTCTTTCGACCCCCTCCGCCTTCTTTCCTCCTCCCCCCACTGTCGACGCACCGTTGTGTATCGTTGTGTCGACGGCTTGTTCCGTGTCAACTGTCTCTCGGGCGTAGTATGTAGAACAATGGAGCGGCGAGCCGAGACTGGCTGCAATAGTTCCGCCGACGTTTCTCGCATTCATCCTCGTGGCCGCGATGCAAAAAGGCAGAGTAGGCTGCCATGTGGCGCAACAGCGAAGAAAAAATAAAAGAGAGAGAGAGAGAGAGAGAGATGGAGGTGGCAGAGAAGGAGTAATAGAAGAGAGAGAGAGGAAAGAAAGGGGAGGAGGAAAAGGAAGAATTAATCGTTCTGGACGTACGTGCTGGACGCACGACATCCTTGTCGTTATTTATATCAAAAAATGAAAAAAAAAAAAAACACGACTTTGTTGTGTCATTCCAAGTGAACCACAGTATAACCCTTTCACGCACAGTCTTGCATCGGTGCAACACTCATTTTAAAAGTGCGTCAACTTGTGTCGCCGATCAGTATCTAACAACGAATAAAAAGATCGTTAACATTTCGATATCGTCGACATTGATCGATAATTTTATCGATAGTCGCACCTCTGGAAGCCACCCTTCCATCACTCAACGACACGACGAAAGAAAAAATCACCAAGATCCACGAAATATCACCAGAAACACCCCATTTTCCGCGTGTGGTTCAGTTCCCCGTTCCAACACGCCAGGACCCCGTTACCCCCCGGCCATAAACCTTGGCGAGGGATGTGGGGGTGAGACACGACACGACGGAGACGGGGAATACGTACAGGAAAGGTATAGGCCACGACGAAGTGGAGGGTAAGGGGAGGGGGGCGAGGGTTGGCCGGTTCGGCCGGGCGGGGATGGTGGCTCTCGCCCCGGTCGATACTCGCCCGCTTTACCCCCTTGCTATTCCTCGCGCAAGAGTGCACGAGAGAGGGTGGTTGGACGGAGATGGTGAAACCTGGGATCGAAGTAAACGGTTATCTTTCGTTTTTCAAAATTAATTCTGTTCGAAGTTCGAACCAAATTAATACCATTATTTATCTATTCTTATAAGAACTTATGAGATAATATGAGAACGTTTTCTAAACAAAGTTCCACAGCCCATGTTATAAATAGAACCTATTAAAAACTTAACCATAACTTTGTCCATCCCTGAGTGAAACACCGCCTGCTGGCACAGCCCTGTGATCCTGGCTGGACATCGACTCTGTTCGCCTTGTCCAGACGTGTAGTAATCTCGAAAGAATGCTAAGACGGATGCCATTTTCTGGAACGTTCACCCCTAACGCGGGAGCCGGAACACTCACACGAGGGGGGGGGAGAAGGACACGACGTGGCGGGGTCGATTCTTTGGAGTCGCGTGGCGCGATAAACCGTTTTATACCCTGGCGATCCGAGATAACCGTGTCCACGAACGTTTCTTAAAAAGGGTGCATAGAGTGGACGAGAATGGCGATACGGTAGAAAAAAAGGGGAATTTGTATAATTGTACTGGAGGGCGACGATGAATTCGGTTCGACGACACCAACTGAAATAAACGGGAAGGGGGAGCGTCTAGGTGGATTTTTAGAGGTCTTTGCCCTCCCTGGGTTATCGATCCTTCTTCCATGCTGGACATTTTCTGGTCGCGATTCACAGGCTGAAATGATCGTGATCTGGGGATGAGAGTGTGTGTGTGTGTGTGTATACCCGTGAATTTGGATAAATGGAAATTCGGATGACTGAGAATTTTTGATGCGTGTGATAGAGTTTGTGTCAACTATAACTAATCCCATATATAAAAAAATCATACAATTCATAGGTATGTGTAAAGAATGTAGTTAATAAGTTTTCATACTAATATTATCTGTATTTTTTCTTTATAATGGTGCTAATTTATGAATAAAAAATATTTATTTTATACCGTGTAAGTTGCTATGGGTCCTTTTCACCCACGATACGGTGAATCCAACGAACGCCAGAGTTCGAAGGTTAAGGGTGGCGTTTACAAAGTTCACGAGAGTCGAGGTTCTACTGTTGCTGATAGACCAACTGTTGCAGGAAGATACGCAAGCCACAAAGCAAAATGGTAACAGAAAATTCCATCCAATTACAACGGACGAAGCGGCGGAGAGTAATTGGCCTGCAAGCTGGTTATGGGAAATAAACGTGAAAGAATGAAAATTATTCAACAGAATTCAATGCCATCGACAGCTTTGTAATTAAACGTCATCGGGAGTTCCGTTCGCAATCCCCCCACGAAGGATCGGAATAGGACCACCACGCTGGTTGATCGAAAACTCGTCCCTCTCTCTCTCTCTCTCTCTCTCTCTCTCTCTCTCTCCCTCTTTTTGTATTATAATTTCGCTCTGGAAACTTTTTGCGAATCGACTAACAAGAAAATATAGCCCACGGACGATATGTAACGGAGGGGGACAAGGAGAAAAGTCACCACGAACAGAAATCAGTAGCAGTCGACGTCCCTTAATTAAACGTCACGAGATGTTTCATTCGAAAACGCTCGGAAGGATTAAAGTTCAAGCGAGCGGGCGGGTCGATCGGGGAAAAGTCAACGGTCCTCGGAACATTTCCAATCTTGGCTGTACATAACGGGGAATGTTTTTTGAACAACAACAAAAATGTATAGAACTCCACAAAGCACACACCTTGTCCCGTTGACGAAATAACGTTAATCAGAGCGGAAAGTTCAATATTCATATTTTTATACACAATACACACGCCGTAGAACCGTAACTATCGTTTACGGGGAACGATCGTTTTATTTGTCGACGGAAAATGTCATGGAAACATTTTTAAAATACGTTTCGCTATGTACCACGAAAATTGTCAATGAAATTTATCGCGTGTTCTGACGATTGAAATTTGAAAAAATTCAAAAATTAATATTAAGCACTTTGGCTTCTAAATAGCTCGTATGGTAGTCCATATGTTTATGTGGCATATTTCAAGAAATGTAAGAACAAAGAAATTGTAACAATAGGAAGTTGCGTGTAAATTTGATGTGTGTTAGATAGTATAAACACCCTGTAACAAATATCATAATTTACGACTCATTCGAATATTGTACACCACGAACTAATACATTTGAAATTGCTTCACCCTGTACAGATTACTCGAATGAGACCTCGCGGCTATCTCGGCGATCTGCAGGCCACCAAAGTCGACGACAGCTGAAACTCCCTGGTTAACCCTCGCGTTAAAAAGACGCATGAATTACACGCTCGAGGTATACATATATGTATCTCTGCGTTCTCCCGTCAGCAGAGAGGCAGACGGTGGTTCCATCGTTTCGTGCTTAAATAGCCGAGCTAAGGCATAATTTAGACGGTGCTGTATACAGTAATAGCAGGGACCTCGGTTTGGCCGACGTTACCCGGTTACACCTCCCTATTATTGGGAAATCCGTGTTTATATCCACACACACCGCCAGCGGCCCCCTGAAACCGAGCGAATCGATCAGAGACGGAACCGAACCAAACGGGTTCCTTACACCTGGCCCCCAACCATCACGCGATCCACTTTCGTAGACCGTATTTTTACCACGGCTTTGCTTGTTACGCGCCGCGAGGATGATCAACCTCTCGTTCCCCTAGTGTGTGATCGACGATCACGATATAAAGGCGTCACCCAACCGATATGTCCTGATGGGAGCCCAAGTGATCGGATTTTATGCATTTATCACGTAAGCACACGATTGTTTAAAACTCAGTGCATTAAAAAGTTCAATAAATTCTAACGTAGTTTTCACATTACGTGGAACCTCGTAGAGTCTTTGATAAAATAAATATCATTCTATTTGAATTCGTGTTCTATAAATTGTTTCGTTGAAAATCTGTATTTGCATAAACTTCTGAAGTTCAATCTGAAGTATGTAAACCGCAACAAGCATCATTTGTCTGCTCTAAGATTTTCGTGTGAAATTTCTCATCGATAATGCAAAACTGAGTAAAAATATTTTATTTCACTTGTTTTTCTTAGTTCGAGCACACAGTCCGCGCGCGCTGATTAACCTTCGACGGTGAACCGATCAGAAACGAAACGCGACGAGCATGACTTATCTACTCGTCGTTGTTACAACCGTGTCTCACAGGCGTTCAAGTGTCCGTCTGTGCCCCGCCCCTGGTTTTCAAGGTTCACCCCGTATTCTTTCGCGGCGACGATGCTCGACCTCGTCTCCAAAGCGTATCGTTACACGTGACTAATTAACGGTCGTGGTGCAATTAAGTTACGTTCGCTTAGATGAGTCCGCGGACGGACGCCAGAGGCGCGAGAAAAGCGCCGCGGCGACTGTGGAAAAGGGTGGGAAAAGAAGAACGGAACCACCCTCTTCAAGCCTCGCCCCTTTTATCTTTTCTAGCCCGTTTGTCGCACCCAGTCGCTACACAAACGCGAATACGAGGTAAAAAGGTCTCGAAGGGAAGAGAAAACGGTTTTCAGGTGTGCCTCGATCGACCGAGTGCCCCCTTTCATCGCTCGCGAAACCTCTATTCTTTTACCGAAATTACGGTATACGAAATAACCTATATGTATAAAAATAGATCGATAGTATTCGATAAAATCTTCAATAGAGGGAGACTCGCGGACGAATGATGGATAAGGTGTCGAGAAACATACACACATCAGAGGCATAAAAACTAATTTTTCCTGAAATGATCATCTACTTAAGATTCATCATTTCACATATATGTATAACGTACGTATGGTTCTGGTAAGGATGTCGGAACTTTTCCGAAACTTTTTCATGAAAAACAAGTTCCATCTATTCAGGAGCATCCTGTACAGCTCATCGGAATCGTCGAGATCGGGTGTAACGTATCGAATGCTCGGTTTTTGTTTCTTCACCGATTCTTTCGAGGTGTCTGGGGAACTCATCGAAGGCTCGAGAGAAAAACACCGCTTGGCGATCACTTCAGGGCTCTTCTTCTTTTGTACAGCCGTCCCACTTCCGGTTTCTTTGAGGAAACACCACCGTCTTGAATTAAAGAGGATCCCCGACGTTTCCCGGCTGCCCGAGGGAGAAGAGAGATGCAGCGTGTTGCTCGATCGATGTAACTCAATTATTTCCTAATAACCTGATTATACCGTACAAGGAAGCTGCTGATCCGAGGGTAGCTTCCCAAGCCTTTATCCGGAGCTTTCCGTGAGATTAGATGAGAACTGAGATTTCGCCTCTACGCGAGTGACATCTCGGAATCTGACCCCGACCAATGCCGTTTCTGTTCCGAAATTCACTTTTCTTAACCGTTCGCGATTTTAACGTCAATTCGGCACTGTTTTACCATAGTAAATTAATCAACACATGATACAATTCTCGTAGTTGCTGGATAACAGTAGAAAATTCTGTAGTTTTCGGAGTATTCTCTTGTACACAAGATGGTAATGCGACAAGAGAAAAATTATTGGATCTGGACTAACTTGAATTACTTTAACCATTCGGACCAGACAATTGGGGAAAAGAATTCTGACTTGTCGAAGGGTTAATACTTGGAAACTGATAAAAACTTTCATCTCGACATCATCAATTTTCGAGGGCTGAGCAAATCCTGACCAATGACAACTAATAAATACTGTACTATATTTCAAAGACCATATTGATCAAACGGATTGCCAATGATCTAGTCCCGATCCCCACGATACAGTATCTTCCTAATTTTCCTTTACTTTCGTTGAACGGTACAAAAAAAAATGGAGCTCCTTTTAACCCTTTGCACTCGGAATTTCTAATTTTCCATACATTTTGTCGCTTCAGAGGCGACAGTCGAGTGCAAAGGGTTAAATAATTTCAACGAATCGGAAGACACTTGGAAGCTATATCGAAGAGATCAATTCGCGAGAAAGTCCCAGGGTAAGCATCTCCAGACGCGTCCATTACGAAATTGATTCCGTGACAGAAGTCCCGCACGGAAGCCATCGAAGGGGGTGGGGAGGTTCGAAGTACTCAAGGAGATACAGTTTCATCGAGACAGATCCAGAGACGAGACGAGGCGGAGGCTGACACGAGCCGCTGGCCCCCCGAGTCGATAGGGGTTCGACGGCATTCGACGTATCGCTGTTCCCCCGCCGGAAACCGGAGTGTCTGGTGACTGCTTCGCGAATTCACGCGAGCTCTCGTTTCGACAGTCGCTCCAATTTCTGGTTTATGTCACCCGTATGTAGATCGCGGCCACGGAATGCACCGGGGGTTTACCGTTCAATTTGGCTGGAACACACGCCACACACACACACACACACACACACACACAGTGGTATTTTTTCCCGAAAAGGGGGCCTACGAAAGACGAGAAAATTAAAACGAATCATCGTATGGTTTACAAGTACAACCCATAGATATCATTGAAAAAATTGCTTCCTCAACCGGTTGACAACGCATTACTACGATGCTTCTTCGAGTCCCAAACCACCGCAAGTGAATGATTCGCACAAATTCCCAAGTTCCCAATAAAGACGGTTTCTAAGCTCCTCGGTGCTATCCGTGCCACACAAAATGACTGTCACATTCGTGCTTCGGCTGTCAGAAATTCCCCACGTAAAAGAAAAATACATAAAATTCTCGAACGTGCCGCCGAACGATTTCCAAGTCCCTCGAAAATCGATACGCGAACGCCGAGCTCATCCTTCGATCGCTGATAACAACGAGGCCTTGCCATTCGTCATTCGGTTTGGTTTGTCGGTCGACGTGTTTCGCCATCGTCACGCGCAGCAGACACACCTCGTGTCCCCCCCTTCCCACGGAACCACCGATAAATAAGTACGTGACTACTCTGCGGCACACACGTTTCGCAACCAGGCTGAAAAGACGGAATTTTTTCACGTTCGCTCGACTTCCGATATCCGTCCGATCTTTTTTGTCGTTGTGTTCAACAGTGACCGGAAGTGGAAACAACGTGTTTAATCTCGATATCTAACAAAATATACTATTGAATGCATACTCGATTATATCATACTATTCGAATAATATTCGTCAGAAAAATTCGACGAGAAATCTTGCGAAATCTTCTCAATTTTATTCGACGAATGATCATAAGAAGGGAACTAGAAAGAAATAGAGCCCCAATCGAGGAGAATGTGATTCCAGATACGATAATGAATCCGGAACCTACATAGTGGAACGACTTCGTCTCGAGCTAATCGCGCGATGAATGATATAAAAGCATCGACATAATGATCCCACGATAAAGGTATACTTTCCGTGCAAGTTGGACAGTTGTTCTATGTAAACGCGTTTGTTGACAGGCCTCGATAATTAAACTATAGATCGTTGGCTGATTATTTATTTGTGTTTCTTTGGATCGGTTCATCTCTGGTCACACAGTCTCCGAACATCCCCTGTACCCGTAAAAATTCCTTCGAACGGAACAACAACTCAAGACGCATCGAAGACGTCCCTCGCGGGTCTGAGACCACAGCTGGCACGCAAACGAAAGCAATTACACAGTCGTTCCCCAGCCCACTTTTGAAACGGGGAGAAAAAGCGAGCGTCACAGGGACAATTAAATCGGGCGCACGGTGGAAAATCAGGCCGACTTATAAACGTGTCGCCTACCGTGGGGTCTAGTCGTGACTCCGTCTTTTACTTACGCGAGCCATGGAGAACGGAAGGACACTCGAGCCTACCAGCTGGAAATCGACGTGCGCAACACACCAGTCGCCGGAGCAGTTCGCGATGGGACAGGAGAATAAACTTTTCCACCCTCCACCCCCTGTTCCAGTTTCCAAGAATATCCAGCCCCGCGTTTCAACGGGCTGACAATGCGTTTCGACACCTGACAGAGCCCCGTGGCCCGCCGAAATTCCCCACCTTTTGTCTACATTGGTCCCTTAATCACTCGGACAAAGGGCGTTTCTGATCACCTCGAATGGGATTCGTTTCCCCCATCTGGAAGACGAATGGAACTTCTAGGGGGTGGCTGATTCTGAAACGGTTCTGACAGGGAATCAATGGTGGACCCTCGAAGATTCTCGACCCGTCGAATAGGATTGTGGAGATGTTACGTGAAAGTAAACATACCGACGATTGTACGAGTGGAGATTAGAAGTCTGCGAAGCTTTCGTGAACTAATGAGAAATCTGCAGGGATGGTCGAATCTTCAGAAATTTTCATTCTTTTTTCTAACACAGGCCAACCCAGAATCTAGCCCCCCCCCCCCCGATCCTTCCTCGAATAACAATGAAAACCACTGTTACAAATTCAAGAGATCCTTGTCTTCTATAGAAACGAACCCTGATATCGTTAAGAAATCGTGGACTACCGATCGATGCACCTAATAATTGTGTCAGTCGTGTCTACCTGAATAAAAACCATGTTCAGATCAAAAGATAAGTCTCAAGCTTCTCGGAGGAAGTTGATCGGGCCGGAGCGGTAATTAGCGAGGGAGGCGAGGAGAGAACTAATCCGGCTTTGCCGCGGCCGTAGAATCGAGTGACAAGCACGAGCGGGGGCCGATCTAAAAATAATAGCACCCCCGTGTATACATATATGTATATATACATATATATACCGTACACATATATCTCACCAGTTCGGCCTATAAAATGGTAGACCTGGATTGCAACTTTCACGTATCCGCTGTCATCCAACTGCAAAGACCATACATCTTGTAAGCGAATGATCATGAATGTTCTTTCAACTGTAAACCCTTACTGATCCTATTTATTTAGTACCTTACTACCCTATTATATCGTATTATCTCGTCTCGGGGACGAAACGGTAAGTGACACGATATTTCCAAAATGATAACGAGAGATATACGTCGATTGGTTAAAGTGTTTAACTGGAACTACCTGTTACTTGATGTAAAGATCGAAAATGACGATATTCCTGTTTCATAAAGTTTTGGATCTACGTGCTAAGGTAAGCTTTCGACCATCCAATATAAGGAAATTGTAGGTGGTGCATCGAGGCTAATCCCTCGCGACCGTTTCCGTGATTTCTCGTGACCACTCGAAAGGAGATCAAGCTGACATTTCGTTAAATGTCAGCTTCGATGCTCGAAAGAGAAATATGCGACAGAAAGATGAAACTTTTACTGGATGCTTTCAGCGTGACGATAACACGAGGACGGAATCATTTTCCCCACGGCCATATTTTGTCCTACCGGAAATGTCGCATGGTGAGGATCACCTTTCGGATTCTACGGGGGCTTCACCTTTGCACTTAAAGATTCTATTGAAAGGGTTGGCGCGAAGCATATTAAGTTGAACGCGTTCTAACTGAAAAAATATGTAGAATCATTCGTCTATTCTTCTAAATTCTAAGGTAAATGAAGCTTAGACTCTGTAGAATAAGTACAAAACACTAGAAATTATAATCCAACAGGTACAAATAGTAGTGGAACATTCACTTTCCTCTCACCTAATAAAATTTCGAAGGAACTTACTGTTGAGAAATTTTCTTTCATCGTGCCTTGTACACCAACTCACATTGTAACTTGTGACAATGTTTCCTGCAAAACCATCGATACCGTCTATCAACACGGAGAACCTAAACACTTCTGTCCCTCTGTTTCTCGATTCACTTCGTTGCAGCCCAGCGTAATCTGTTCCTCCTTCATCCGTAGATTGCGTTACCGCCCGGCGATATAACACGAACGGCAATCCTCGAAGACGTTTTTACGCGGCACAATAAAACCTCCTTAATCCGCGGGCCGGTTTAATCGAAACGACCGCGCTGTTTAATTATGGGGGGGGGGTGCGAGTAACGAGATTTCGTCGCGCTTCACCAGCACCGGAAAGTTAACCGCGACTCCAACGGGATTGTGTACACGGTTCCATTGTTTCAAGACCGTACCGATCGATCCCTAGAAAACGTCCTCTACGTGTTCACGAACGGGAATTCAGCGCTCCGTTCAAGTTATTAAATACAATTCCCCGGTTCCTTCGACGGAATATACGGATTCTTCTCTCGTCAAAATCACCATTAAGAACCGAGGAAACCTTTCCAACGTTCGTAAATAGAGATCCGGTAAGTTCAAGAAAGTTCTGTCACTTCGCCTTAATTCTCTCTGTTCGCCAAAAGAAACTTCAGATGGAAGCTTCCACGAAAACAGAAAGTCTGATTTAAAAGTTCGGGGACTTTTAAATGCAGAAATCATTTACCGTTATTAGTCTTACCGATAAGTAGGTATACAGAATCATCTTCGGAGTGCGAAATGCACTTCGTATATATCGCTAAAGACTACGACATATCCGAGTATCAAGAAAATCCGAAATATTTTACTTACGCGTGATAATAGCCGTACCATGTTATAAAAATTGTGATTTCCACTCAATCTTTCAGCGAAACGGAACACAGATTCCCCGCGACACACGACTCCGATTATTCCTGCGCGCCTTATGACTGTAACATTTCTCCGGGGCGATGTGTAGCGAAATTCTGGCGCCGTCCGATTATTTATAGCCGGCACAAACACAAGCGTGTATTCGCGCGCGCGGGCCGACCAACACCCAGGAACATAGAAAATCCTATCCATCGGGAATTATTTTCGGTGCGATCGTGGCCCACCTAGACTCTCCTCCGCCATTTCTCGCTCGATCTGTCCGCGGTCGAATTAGTCAAACCGTGTTGGTTCGCGCCAAATGTCCGTGATTCGGATGTAAACAAACCCCGATACTCGGTATTTACCGCACTAACAATTAGTCCAATCGAATTAGACTTCTTTAAAAAAATATCCTTAATCAGCTATGGTCTTGCGAGAAATTGTTCGGAAGGTCATTAGAAACGAAATACTTGCAGTATTATACGTTTCAGACTCGTGAATTGTTCGGGAACACTGTTAAAAAATTAATTGTTAACCCTTAACTTAACAGCACTCGACTGTCCCCTATGAACGGACAAAATGTGTGGAAAATTCGAAATTCCGAGTACAAAGGGTTAATGTTACGTTAATCGTTACGTTAGTCGCGACATTGAACATTCAAATGGATCGACGATTCGAAGGGAGCCAACCCGGACGGGACCCTAATATAGAAGCGGCGCAGGAAATTCTCGTGGCTCCAGCGGAGGCGCGAACAGCCGATCGGAGAATTATGGTAAAAGAAACTGGGTTCGATATAAACGCGCGTCCGCGCCGCGCCGCGGCTGAAAATAAGTCTGCCTTCGATCCGAACGGCCCAAAAATAATATCCGTGAGGTGGAGAAGCCACCGGAGGAGACGACGGTGAATAGACACGACGATTCTTCGACCACAACTTTTCTCGATCGTCGTATCCATCGTGACGAGAGACGAAATCAACGATCTGAAAAGCGATTCTACGGGATGTAGATCGCGAACAGAGGTAACAGAACGATCCGAAACAAGTGTTCCCGGACACGGTTACAAAACAAGTTCACTAAGATTGTTGAATTAATTTCGAAAAGCATAGTGAATATTCTAGGACTCCATTATTCGAAGAACTGAAATGTAAGTTTCTATTATTTCTAATCATTATTTTTTCATAACTCATCTAACTATTTCGGTAACATCCCTAGTTAACCCTTCAACGCCTGTGTCTGACCATCGATAGTCGGTTCTACTTATATTAATTTTTACATACGTTATCGATAGTGTAGTATTGCTCAATTTTTATGATAATTTAATGCAAGGTAATAGAAGATTATTAGAACAAATATAGATGAATTTTCAAAATTCATCCTTTTTTACACTTTCCAATAAGCTTTTTCGTAAAGGTTTTTCCGTGATCACCCTGCGCGAAATTGTACCGACAGTTTCGTGTCAGTTTGTATATAAAGGATAAAATGTAATAGATGATAAAATAAGAGAGGAAACGTTGGACTAATTGCCAGCGCCTAATTGGGCACGATCGGAGACTGAAATTTTAATTAATTCCCGGGCCAATTCCCGTTCCCGTGTCGCCTCTGATCTCGCGTTATTGATAATTACGCGAGCTTTCATAATCTTCCGTTAATGAAAGTCGAAATATCTCCATGTGTGCACGGGCTGTGCGTTGTTATCGGTGCTTTCGACGCCCACTTGCTCTCTCTCTCTCTCTCTCTCTCTTCTCTCTCTCTCTCTCTCTCTCTCTCTCTCTCTCTCTCTCTCTCTCTCTCTCTCTCTTTCTCTCGATATTATTGCGTTAGTCGCTCGAGGACGTCGAGACTGCACCATCATGGCGAACTGGAAGCAACCTGACCCAATAAACAGCTATTGGGAACCATTAATGAACGCAAAGGATGCATAGATCTCGAAAGTTCAAACAATTCTACTTTACCGTCGATCAGTGACTTCTACCGTTCATTCTGGAAGATTTTCGAATTTAGATATCCACACCTTTATAAGATTCTATTTATTTCCAAATTTATATTCGAATTCTTGGGTAGCAGAAAACTTTAAACACTTTCACTTTGTGATTGTATTAGTGACTTCCATTACGCACTTCGAAATATCTACGAATTTCCAAATCCACGTTTTGATAACATTCCCATTCACATTTTCCATCAGCATCAAATTCACAGCTTCACAACATTCGAATAATCATCACCCAGAAGACGGTCGAATCTTCAGGCAGCAACTTCTTCTCTACATAAATGTCAGTTAATCGAGAAAAATATATATAAATTCTAAATCTCATACAAGGTATGACAATATACATATAGTTTCGAGAATAATTTATTTAAGAAATCGATACCAACAATTATAAAAATTTCAGATAAATATGGATGTGTAGCTAACGATTCTCGAAACATTATTCTCACAATTTGTATTACGGTCAATCGTCGTAGACGGATTGATAGACCTCGAAGGGGTCAGTCAGACTGGGATACACTATTAAAAGAGATCGACGAAATTTAACAGACGATATACTTTCACGTCCGATAACCTGATTTCTTCTATTTGTCAATTATTCATGGGATCGACACGCCCTGCCAGGACCTATGTAGGATGCAATTTTAATTCCTGGCCCCCTCGAGAAATCGCTGGACGATGGTAGGGTATCGATTAAACTTCAAAACCTCAACCCCCCAACCCCGTTGGCCACACACACGCAGCCGAGGTTAGGATTAGAAGACTTCCACAGGACGCCTTCCTCGAAGCGAGAAACTGGCAAGCAAGCCGTGGGGGGAGAAAGACCAGGGAACTTTTAAGGCCTCGGGATTTACCGAGGGAGGGAAGACGCTCGTGGAGTTCACGAGGCCGACCCCCGACCAAAGAAGATCGCCGCCACACTCTTCGGTGCCGCTCGTGATAATCGCCTCGAGTATGAGTTTACGTACTTACTCTGGACAATTGTGGACAGTTCACCAAGAAAGATTCGACGAGAAGTAAATACCTATACGCATACATATACATATACATATACATATACATATACATATACATATACATATACATATGTAAGGTAAACGCACCGATGAATGAAACGATTTTTTCGAACACGTCTAAAATCGGTCTAGTCCATAGGTTCCTGAAGTGGGCGCTGAGGAGATATTAAGGGGTGTTCTGGTTAATTTATATTCTGTTATTTTCAACTTCACTTCTTAAGATTCAGAGATTGCATGCAGAACTACACCTGGAAATTTCGGACCTAAAAGTGTCCGTTTAGGGAGAACGTAGATAGGTACCAATCGGCACTTTAATTGCGGATATCTTGAAAGGGAGCAAATATGAGGAAAATTTCTGTAAATTGCCTGTATCTCGCTAAACGATCAGTATATTTTACTATTTCCAGCGACATTTGTCACACCGATATGTACACATTAATTGTATCGTATTAGCAACAAGCTGCTACATACATATGTACTCGAAAACATTTATTTTGGCCAACTTTTCGGGAAAAAGGACCGCTGTGCAGCGTCGAAATTTTCCCGCGCGAACCGCACTGTCTCCCATTAGGACGAGGGAAACGGCCGTGCGAGGTCAGCAGACGATGAAATTCCTGAACCGCGTGTTGCATAGTTCTGCAGAGGCCTATTTTCGTCCTGTGCCGCTTGCTATTATTAGGTGCTTGCCGCGAGAAGGGCGAAAGAGGCAACGAAGACAAGAGAGAAGGAGAACAGAATCGCTGGTAAATAGGTGTGTGTTACCGCATGCAACGCACACCCGTGCAGTTGACGGTTAAAACGTGAGAAAGCGCACGCACGCGAGCGCACGTGCGCGCCGAATTTGTCCGGGGACGATCGTGAAAACGTGGTGGACAGTGAAATCGGACGCGATCCTTAAACCCCCGTTCGCGATTCTGCGTGCGCGCTCCTACAGATCGAATATCATCTCGCTGTATTTTGAGAGCACGACGACGACGACGACGACGACGACGACGACGACGACGACGACGACGACTGTTCGAAGCTGAGACGCCGCGTCCTTACACAAGTTCATCTCGCGGTTAGAACTCGAGATTACCGTGTAATTTTGGTATGGATTTCTTCGGTTGTTTGTCCTAATGGTGGCCCTTCGAGGATATTCAAACGAACCGACCGATAGCCCTAGATGACTCTGGTGGGTGATCCTGGTAGTGATCGATTAATCGTACCCTTCAGGAGCATCCAAAGATCGTAGGTAGCCCTAAGCTAACCTGGTAGGAGGTGCTGACCCCAGAAGTGATCGTACAGTGACCAAATAGTGGTACTATACATACCACGCCGTACTCTCGCCCTCCCAACCATCCCCTATAATCTTCCCTGAAACAAATATCGAAAAAAAGAGATCGTTGCATTTACGCGAAAAAACGATTTCGCATATGTACCTATCTCGAAACACATCGAACCCGATTGCCACGAGACAAAAGGAAAGCTCGGAAAGTGGGGCCGGAAAAATCCGTGGAAATCGTGGACGAAATCTTATCATCGTGTCGACAAACGTGGCCAGACAACACAGACATATCGACCGGTCTGGGAGACGGCGATTCGCCCTTCGAGTGGTCGAATATTAGGGTTGTTGCGCACCCCTTGGAAAATTCGATCTTGACCAAGAGTCGAATTCGTTCGTAATATCCCTGTGGGAGAATCGACGAACGGGATGGAGATGTGGAGGATTCGATGGAAATCGGCCGGTCCGAGCATTTAACGAGATTCCGCTTGCCACCCCCCACCCTCGTTCTCCCCGGTCGTTGACCGGTGCGCCGCCCCGTTCGCACGATTAATTAACGCGCTCGTTGATACCTCCTAATTATTATGCGCCACGGCGTATACTTACCTCCCCCCCCCCCATCCCCTCCGCCGCTCCACTATGCCCCTCGATCAGATTTGTGTCGCAGATAACACTTGGGGATAAACCGATACCGTAATGGTATCGATACTTTTACTCATACTTTGAACACCGCAAACATTGACTCGTGGATTTTAAAAGAAACTTGTAAGATTTCGTGTACAGAAATTCCGTAGAATAAAATTATTATTTTTAAAATACTAAACATTGGAATGTAACATTTTGTTACAATGTAAGAACCTTGACTTTCAGCCTGTTTGTTTAAGCTACTGCGATTGGGGGAAGAGGAAGAGGACACCTAGAGTACAGGGGATCCCATATTCCCGTTTCGAATCCCGAGTCAGCACGGAAGAGTTAAAGGTCGCCGGGCGGCGAGTCGACCGAGATATCTACGTTTTCGTGCGCCATTAACTCTTAATCGGAGGTATGCATAGAGCTACCACCGTGCACCGACATGCGCGTCCGCGAAACGAAACTGCCATCGCGTCTCGTATTGAAGCCAAAGGTAATAACAAAGTTCGATCCACCACAGTATGAAAAGAAAAAAAACAAAGATTCAAAGTGCTAGAAAATTCCATAAAAATTCACCTTGCAGTGCTCGTTAAACGGAGGTTCGCCGTTTCACACGGAGCTAGAGGATGCACGCACAGGGCTCGTACGCGTCAAAATGGCCGACCGTTGGTTTAACCGCTCCACGGACGATCCGACGATAATCGTACAATTTCTCGTTTCCTCGAAACAATGATTTTCGCGTTGGCTTTAAAACGCAGCAGGGCTTCACGAGGGAGGAGGTTGTAAATTCGTCGCGAGGGATTCCCGCGAGCCCGTAAAGAGGGAGGGAACGAACCAACGAACAGCTCTTCCGGTTCGGAGAGGAGGAGGATCGAAGTAGGGAGCGTCTACTCCGGTGCTCTCGCGCGCGCTTTATCTCGGAAGTTCGGAGGATACGGTGCTGCTGGTAATAAAAACACCGTAAACTCTGGCTCGATAGCTTCTATACTCGAGAAAGAGATCGATTTATCCGCCTACCTCGCCCCAGTCCCTGAATCCACGCATTCGTTCGACGATAAAGAACCAGGCGAGAAGCTAGATCGGGCTCGCGTCGATCCATGAATACTAATTTAGTTGCTTATTTATGGGGAGGGCGTCGTTGTCGACGGAAGATGGATTTGGCGGGAAACGGAAATTAAAAAAAGATATTTCAACGATAAGCGTGAGACCTTCTACCGTGTATGCGGGGTCAGTCATCAACGGGGCGCAATTTCTTAGGAATTCCCGCGATTTTTAGCCCCGTGGAAAGTCAAGATTATCCGGTTTCTTCGCGAGCGGCGGCGACGACGTTCCCCTTAGAGAAGAAGCGAAGTGGAGGGGTAGGGGGTGGCCGCAGGAATTACGAGACGTCCTTAGTTTTTACGGTCTTTAAAGACGACATTTTTACCAGCCGTTGCCCCTCGCCCCCGGCTTCCCTCTGCTTTACGACGTAATTTCACCGCTACTCGGTAAAAAGAACGAGGAAGGGAGAGTGGGAGAGAGACAACGAAGCGTGGTAATGCACGGAATAAAGAAAAAGGGAAATTCATAACGCCACGCTGAAAGTGTCCGACTAATGACGCCCACCGCGGCGACACGTCCCGGAAAAATCGAGGAAAATGCCTCTGTATAGGCGGCGCGTCGAATGGGGGTCTGGGTTAGTTGTAACTATAGGAAATTGTGCGACTATAGTGAAAGGTGCTACTATAGCGAACGGTGTGACCATAGGGAATACGGTGGACACAATTCATGATTGGAATGATCGTCGGTAAACGGTAGATCATGCGAGTAATCGTCGATAGATGATCGGTACATGATCTGTAGGTAATCGGTAGATCATTGGCAGATAATTTGTAGGCTACTAGTATGATTCTTGATAAATCAGATCGGTAGATCATTAATAGATCATCGGTAGCTAATTTCCAGGTTATCGGTAGATCCGTAATAAATCACTACGTCTTTAATGGATCACCGGTAGATAATACATATACAGGTTATCGCAAAATTCTGAATAAAACACATCGTTAGGTCATCATCAGGTAGATTACAGGCTATACAATCTGCAGATTATCGGTGGAAAGTTCTGGCAGGATTTTTGATCGTACCCAATTATTCCGTGTCACACGACCGCGAACACGAACGTATTTATAAGCGTCGGATGACGGTTGGAATCTCGAAGAGGACGCCGCCGCCGCTCGCGTATAATTTTTACCTCGTTGAACTTCAACGTTCACGCCTCGTAAAATTTCGTTAGGGGGTTCTCTCTCTCTCATTGCATGGGACCCCGCCCATTCTGTCATCGCGTAATTAACGACAGACTATCGGGCGACCGTCGACGTCGCTTCTTTACGCTGCGTCGATTTCCAATTGCGCAATATCGAAAGTTTCAAACGCGCGTTACGTAATCACGCTTTTAATCGAGATTGCATTTACGATGCAGGGGTATCGTGTTACGAAATTATCGTTTGTACACCGTCCCTTTGTCGTTGCACTTGCAACATTTCGCCCGAGATGGAATGACATAACCACAACCCGTAACTGTCGTGTCACCCAGATTCGAATAACAAATAATTCTTTTAATCGACAATCACACCCGACAAACATCAACGGCAAATCCTCGATGAGTATTACCAAGAAATATTCGGCACTGAACATTAACATTTTTTTCTAAAACTATACGAGTGCAAAACCGTTTGGGGAGAGTCGACCGATGGTGGATTCGGAAATGGGGGAAGGAGTTCTTCTAAAAGAACAACGCGAGGCACACGAGCAGTAAGAATGTAAATAATCCCCCAGTTTTAAAGACCGTTAACGCCGGGACCGCGGGTGACAATAATCCTTGTAAATCCAACAATTTGCAGTTCAACAGGTTCGCATTGTCGCGGAAAAAGCCGCGTTTCACTCCACGGTCACAACAAAACGGATCGCTTTTTTAATTGGAGCTGCGAATCATGCGTTTACTATGGTCTCAATAATAATGATAGCGATATCGGTTTCAGTAATATCTTTATCGATAACTGCGCGCAAGGATCTGTACGTTAACTCTTTATCCCGAATGAGACTCGAGCAGGGCGCATTTATCGCACACGACGTAATTATTTAAAAGAGACTGGCAAAATATATTTTATCATCGGATAGAATTAGTTTAGCACATGAAAAAAATAATTATGAACGACGGTGTAGGTCCACTCGATCAATCGTTACGGTGTGAAATTCACTTCTCTGTTTACGAGCGTTCGATATCGTACGTGAGTATCTTCGCGATATACATATGTACATCGAATGTGAAGAGAAAAATTGCTTTTAGAAGTACATTAATTCAAGGCTGCACGACAAGAGACAATACGAGGCACGGAAGGAACCTTTTGAAAATGTATCGTCGATCTACGATCCGCAGATGTGAGTCTTGTATTGAAACGGACGGAGGACGCATATGGAACATCTGTGACAAATAATGTGAAAACAAACTTTTCTATTTCTCTTCGAAAGGATTGATATTTTATGGACCCATATGTCGATCATATATTCTTTATTCCTCTCGATGAGTACTACAAGCTTCTATATTAAAAGGTGTTTCAAGTGTGTTTTAAGTGAAAATCAGGTATGAATGGTTAAGACATGTATGTGGTCAGAAGCTTCTAAACCAAGTCCAATTTCATAGCCATGAGGTTGAAATATAAAAACAATTATCATTATGTTAAATAAGTACAGCTGCAAAAAATAATTAAAAACATTGTTTTCTTTTGGTCCTAATAAATTCGCCCATGAGGAGGTTAACCTCAATAGGAGGTAGGGTGACATATCGATTGCGTATGAATTGAAAAATTTCCGTGTCATCCGTAACCTAACGATACCAAATCAGTAATAAATCATGATTAGAGCAGTATGTACTTTAAGGTATATTATGTATTAGATATTCTATCCAAATAGAAGGTGATCTTTTGAAGATTCTACTTGATGGATTCTCATGACGAATCGAGAAACGATCAAGATGAACGTGGATCGAAAGATGGCCATGGCGAAACGGAAAGCTATGGATTCGGGGAACGCGCTATTAGTTCGTATACCGGGGGAATTGGCATTTCCCTCGTGGGTTTTCGATAGAGGCAATATTTACCCTCGGTCTTAATGTCAGCGTAGGCCGTTGCCAAAACCAACATACGAAACGGTTTGGCCGTAAGCACCGGTACCAAGGCGATCCGTCGATCGAGTCGGATATATTATACATAGATCGGCCACTTCACCGATCACTGGAATATTCTTAGCATAATTTCAATACTGAATAAATGTAATTTCTATCTATCAGTTACCTATCACCGCTTGGCAATCGACAAATGAATCATTTATACACTGTTCGTAAAAATTTGCTCGACCACGTTGGATTTGCTTTAGCAACAAAATACGGCGATTCTTCATACGAACTGGTCTTCTTTGCCATGAAACCCGTAAAACGAACAGAATTGACGATTTATACACCACACCAATAAGTATGCAGTGAGCGAATTAAGAAGTAAAAAACCGAAAGTTCCTCCTGTTACGCGATTTTCACACCATAAATACGAAGAATACCGAGGCCCCTGATAAAGGAATCCTAGTATTTGTGAATTGTTAAAAAGAAAAACAAAAAGGAAAATAAGAGTCGAGTTTACCCCCATCCCCTCGTCGATACCGCAATGTATCCGTGCCATCACGGAAATTTCTCGCTACTCGAAGGGATGACCCGATTGTCTGCCCCCCCACCTCCCCCACCTACCCCTGGTTTCCATCGTCGTCGCCCCCGAATAAATGTGTTTCGCCCCCGTTCATTCTTTCGCGCCACCACCCACACCCCCGTTCGTGGTTATTTAAACGGGAGAGGGGAACGAACACGTGCAGTGGCGGATGATTGATGAATTCTCCAAGAGCGATTCGGATTGAAAGGCGCAGAAACGCGGATGGTTCGCGGAAATACAGCGTTCCGGGGGTAGAAAAAGGGGCAACGGAGGGTGGGGGATGTTCTCCGACCCTCTGTCGGGTTGGTTGTCCGATTCATCCTGGACTGATACCTTATACGGCACGATACTTATTTCTGAAACTCTTTCTGCAAACAATAGTGTCACCTACAAGGACCCTAACTGTCCGACTTCGATTTTAACGAGGTTTCGTAACATGATAGTATACAAATTCCTAATAATATATGTGAAATATGTATTAGGTGTAGACAGTCGATAATTTTAAAACAGGGATCACAAAAGTTATAGAACTTTCTAATAAGTTCTACTTAAAACATAGACCCCGGAACTCTTTTAAAGAAACGTTCTGATATATTATACATAAGTTCCCAAGGAGAATAGAGAAACGAAGGTCCTTGAAATGAAAATAAAAGTTTTAATTTGAATGGGATTTATAAAATGTAAACATAACAATTTTCTCCAATAAATCCATCCTTATTTATACATATACATGTATAAGACCGAGCAACTTCGTTGAGAATCGTATCCTCTGTCCGCCTAAGGAAAACCAACAACGCAGAAAAAAAAAACTTTCCACCCGAATCGATCGTTGTTTACACTCCGATCGGTATCGAGCGATGATCGACAACGCGGAAGAAAGTTGACGGGAACGGTTTTCTCCGTCGTATTCTCGCGAAATCAATATCGAACAAACGGTCCATCGGTTCGGCCATCTCCTAAGCCCCAGAGAGCCCGAGAGATGCCAGCTTCCCGTTGTTGAATTATTCAACACACGCAGGCGAGGAAAATGTTTTGATTATGCCGGGGCAAGGGACACGCTCGCCAATACACACACACACACACACACACACACACACACAGAGAGACAGACGTTTGCCAACACACGCCTCAAATTATTCGGATATCCGAATAATTAACGAAAATAACATCGTACACACGCTGGCGTCTATTGGCCCCCTCGAAGGAATGTGGCCAGGTACTTTTCTACTCCGAATTTTTCCTCCAATTTACGCTTTGATCGGTAGCAGAGTTGCAAACTATCGTAACAATACACTAGCTAATACTACAATTTCGGATAAAGAAATTTAAAAGTTAGGTACACGTTATAATGTATAAAATTGAAATAGACAAGACACCAACATGGACTACTCAATGGTGAATCGGTTGCAAGTGGACAAATCCTCCTAGAAATCGAAAAATTTGGTAATTGGAGGTTAATATTCATTGGATAATTAGTTCTTCGCGCGATTTGTTTAACCGCATAATATCGGTAGTAGCTGGACAAACGATTTTACGAGACATCGTTCTGATGTTCGATTCGACCGGGTGAATTGTTCGCGATTCAAACCGTGTTCCTGGAAACAAACGAGAATCACTAGATCGCGTTTAGAAGCACGGACAATATTCTAAATCAGCTGGCCCTAATTGCGAATCCGTGACTCGTACCTCGAATCGGTTCGAGCTCCGTACCGAAACAGGCAGACGTTCGACGCCTGCCTTCGTATGATCCTTATTGCGAGTCAACCACAGACTTCTATACTGTATATACATAGTGTATTTGTGTGTTAATAAAAGATACTCTGTATAGCTATCGAAGAATATTATATTTTAAGGTCGTAATGTTTATGACACTTTCGTAATCTAAAGTTAATTTACCAATCTCCGGTACTGCATAATCAACAATGATAATTTTCCGACTTGGTGAAGAAAGTTACCATGTCTGTGAGTCATGGTGTCCAACGCGAGAAAGGCAACGGAACAACGAGGGCACCGGAACACGGCCAGGTGACACTGGTCTGTGGTACCACGCGTGTTCTACGCGTGCTCTACGCTACGGGTGTTTATCGACCGTGGGGGCAGAAACTCGCCCCAAAAAGACAGGGGCGGGGTGTGGTCAGAAATTCTCCCGTCTTTCGCAGGATATCACGGACCCAAGAAATTCCTCGGTTCGGAGTCGAGGTCACTCGTGGTCAACCGGATGACGACACGAAACCGTCATCCATGCCCTCCCTTGGATCACCTACAGAACCACGAATATAGGAATGTATTCGCATAAAAACATGATCCAGCATCTGACAACAGACAAATTCGATTCGTCGCAACAACGATAATCCATAACCCCCAAAGAGACGTCTTGCAGTTTAGGGACGAATCGAGTTAAGTGACCTTCGGACGAATACTGTGCCCGAAGGGATTCGACACTTGTTCGAGTTTCAGATGATTCGCATGGTTAAGATCGATCTAAAGGGTATACATATAATATCGAAATAGTAGAAGAAGACGCACCTATGTACGTCTTCCGATAAGTTCCGAGAAGTTAGACACTCCGGTGCATCTAACTACCCCTAATGTCATTTGCAATGACAGCAACCATCCTGGGTTCTAAAGTTTCGAAATACTAGGACTTCAAAGTTGTTCAAATAGTCGTTAGAGATAATCACCCCAAAAAATCACAAGAAAAACCGTAATCACCTAGGGACAATAGGGCACTTTTAAAATCCCACCACCGTCCTATAACAAAACTACACACTGCCACGAATACTGTCCATCGAATCAATGAAACACTCTTCTGCAATTCGATCAATTGTCTCACGAGTCGTTACCAATCGGGAAAAAGACCAACATCGTTCCAGAAAACTGATCGCAGGCAAAAGAACCAAATCGGTGGTGAGATCTAGTGACTTTTAGGGACACCGTTGTGCGCGGCGAGGCTGCAACCACCTGCCGTCGAACGGCGAAATGTCGAGGGCCAGAGGCCAGAGGAATTCTTAAGAATGGGACAGAATTAAATGAAAAAAACCACAGATCGAGAGGAGTTCTGCAAAAAGAACGGGGGACTACGTCTACGTCAAAGCAGAGGGCCAAAAGGGAAGGCAAAGAAGGAGCGCACGAGAAAGAGGGTGGCAGGATGGGGGACGAAGGTAAAAAGCGGCGCGACGACATCGTATTGATTCGGTGACAGATCCCTCCGCGATACGATGCGGATGCCTCCTCGTTTTTCGACGGTCCGTAGAACTCGCGGCGCCGCGACGCGGGGCTATCCGGAGAGCCTCGGGCCCTGACGCTTTATATATAGAGGCTGAGCCACGAGCAGACAGGCCGTGCCGCTTAAATATAGACGAAATGCAACGGGGTGTCTCCCCGCGTGAACGTAGCGAGTCACGTATACACACAAACACACACGTACGTAAATACGTACCAGACGAAATATGTATAGTGGCCAAGCCATGAAACGAAGATGTCAAAATAGGGGTTAGATCGCCCAGTGTCAGATGTCAGCTAGTCAAGAATGGAGTCCTTGGGAGCTCTAACATAGAAGGCACCATTGAACCAACTGTAAGACAGTCCTCTTTGGTTAACAAACTAGTACAGATAGCCGTATGGAATAAAATATGTCTTACGTGAAACCAAGGATAGACCTCTAATGACAATGGCAGGGAGTCAAGATTCGACCTGGACTGATCCCTTATGATCGTAATTTATAAGCTCTAGACAGCAGGCCAGCACACCTTGGTGAACCGAGACACGATAACCTAGATGAAAACGTGTGAAACAGGGTGGATCTCGAGTGTCAGATGTCAGCAGGTCAGGGATGGTGGTCTGGTGGTGGTTCTTTAGGCTCTGACGCATGGGTTCAACCACCCCTGGGCGGGTTACGGATAATATCGAGTTGCCCCCCCCCCTCCCCCGAACCCGATTAACCGGTACACTTAGCCGAACGAGGCAGGGTGACTTGCGTGAAACGAGGGGGTGTCAAATAGATCTTTAGTGTGGAATACTCTAACCGGTCAGGAAACTGTCTAAACCGATGCTCCTTTAGGACCTAATTCATAAATACGATAGTACCTTTGGTGATACAGACAGAAGACACTACACCGAAATCGCCTAATCGAAACGACACGGCCATGCCAGACCACCTTCCACCATCCGAGAAACAATCGTCCGTTTATAATTCTTTCAACGGAAGATATCGGTTAACAAGCCATTCGGAACAGATTTCAAGAGACACAGTCACTGTATTAATATATTCGTTCCACTATACAGGGATCCACGGGCAAGCAAAAGGATACAGGGATAAAAAGAGACTGATAAGCCGTTGTGGGAGTGGGGCACGAGTCGTAGGAACAGAGGCCCCGTATACGCAGGGAATAATCATGGCCGACGACACGGCGTCGTCTGCTAGGAAATCGAACATCCGTTTTGTCGCGAAACGGTTATAACTCGTCGCTACAACGAACACGACACGACACGACGACGAACGCGCACACGAGGAAAATATACAATACGAGCAGCTATCGGTCACGACATTGTGGTCTCGATGCACGAGCTTTCCGTACACACAAACACGAGTCCGTGTAATAAAAACACGGGAGAACAGCAGATAGGAGAAGAAAAAGTGAGACACGGGAGAGAGAGAGAGAGAGAGAGAGAGAGAGAGAGAGAGAGAGATGAACAGTTTGTACATGTGTGTATATACACGGTAGCCGAAGTGGAAACACCGAAAGAAAAGTCGCGACACGCGGGTAACATTAACCGATTCTTCTCTCTCGTTCTCTGTCTACCTCCGGTATCTTACGGTCTCTCTTAATCCCGGTTCCATTCGTCGAGATAACGTATATTAATTTATTTATTTGTCCACTTACTTGCCAAGCTCCTCCTTGAGGTCGTAGTTGTCACTGAACCGCGTGCAAGCGGTCGGAGTAGCCATGCCGAGGTATCGCGATTATTTACCGCACTTAAACCGAGGAGGAACGTTAATAAAGCGCGAAGAGAGCCACTGCCGGCCGCCACAACCGCACACGGCTAGGGGAAACTTCGCAGGTCGAATTCGATCAATAGAGGGGAACCGCCGCGGCGCTGCTAGAACAGGCGAGAGCGGGTAACGGCGTTCGTCTCGCTCGCTCGTCGCGACGCGGCAGGGAGGTAGGAGAGAGAGATAGGGTGACCCCGTGTGTGTTCTCCTCGGGCGAGAGGGGAGGTTAGGTTTGCTTTTCCTCTGTCCACCGTCGCGCCGTTACCGTGTGTGTTTGCGTGCGAGGAGAACCACCAAAAAAACGAACGAACCGGTGGGGCGAATTCGCGGCCGTTGCCAGCAAAATATTTGCGGGCGACGACTACGACGAACCACGACCACGATCACGACCGCACGAGACGACGACAGAACTGTCTTTTCCCTTTTCCACGACGCGTCCGCACTGCTCACCGGCAGACCGTCGACTGACTCGCGTAGTGGTGCTGCTGCCCGCTAAACTATCGGCCTCTCGCGAACCGCGCAGGCGGTGTGTGTTGTGTTCACCGTGCACAAGCCGGCAATGGCGACGACCACGAAATACATATACTTGTATACCTGTCGCAGAGACGAGGGATACGGAGTGTTATACTGTAATCGACTGCACAACCGAGAGATATAAATGATTCGTTCACTTGTGGGAAAATAAATCGAGAATATGGAATAACGTTACACTTGAATGTGAGACTTTGTTCTTTTTCTTTTCCTTATTCTTTTTAATCGATATGGGTCACGTGTCTATCTATTGCCGGTCATTTCTACTTACGTTGGTAGATTGTAAGTAAACTTAACCTCTTCAGATCTTCGTTTGCTTTTGAGAATAGATTTTTTTGTAGAATTATTATATTTAGGGCATTAAAGTGAGAGAGGAAAATTTTTTTCTTTTCAACACTGGTAGCAGCTGACGAATGAATATGGTGTACAGTATGATGTATAAAAAGTCTAAGTGAAAATAAAATGTAAAATAGCATCGGAACAAACGTTAATATTATTGTACATTGCAATGTGCATTGGGTCTGAGGAGGTTAAAGGAGGTGCTATTTTGGTTCCGGTATTATGTTGGTTGAATCATACCGGAACCACTCTAGTATCGAGATTGAAATGATTACCGGTATTTTTGCAGTATGTATACAGCACGTGTATATATTTGGTATATGTTCCTAACTAGAAACTTTGTCTGTAACATGGTATTATTTAGTTGATATAGACTAATAGCAGATATTGTAGTCGATTGAAAAGAAATTTCTGTAAGAATAATCGATATTTCCTACAGGTGGAAATAGTGAATAATAGGTAGACACACGACCAGTTATGCTCACCAATCTTCAAGAGAATTCAAGCTTGAATTCTCATAATAAATGAAACCTTACATTAGAAAACGTTACTTCCCATTTTTTTAGTTATCTTTTCACGTGGAATCACCCTCTTTCGGTTTATATTGCCGGTTATAGGTTACTCTGTAGAATAGACTGACATCCGATGTAATTTCATGGCACACGATAGATCACTTCGAAGCCTTCTTACCGGCTTAGATAAAATACTAAATTATAGCAGAAGTATTGAAGTAAAAATAGAAGTATTATGGTTTGCAAGTAGTTACTATACAGTATATCACACCGCGGTAAACGCGATTTCCATAAAGAATAATATCACACAACGTAGTTAACAAAACGATAGTGCACAGTGATTCAAAAGGTTTCCCTGCAATTTTAACGGTTAGAACGTATGTAGTTCCTCGCGTGACCGTTCATAATCGTAGATGGCGTGGCAGGTCCATGGACATTTAACAAAATCTGTATTTCAAAGAGTGTTTATATATATGTGTGTGGGTGTTTGTGTGTGTGTGTGTGTGTGTGTGTGTGTGTGTGTGTGTGAAATTTTTATGAGATGTTGGCTCTCCTAATTCCTCGTCTGTGATACCTGTCTGTCAGTGGCAGGGCTGACAGTGGTCCGAGCAGTTCGAGCGCAGCCAACCTACGCGAAATAACCCGAGAGGATTGAGGCAACGCATTTAAATACAGCGGATGGAATTATGGTCGACCACCGACGCGACGATACTGTTTTTTCCAGGACCACGTTTCACCGTTCTAATTCTCAGTTTTTGTTTGGTAATTTTGTTCCTTTTGTAGGCTTACTGTTCTTCTTCGATACCCTTCTTTTTTCTCTTAGTCTCCCTGTCGATGTCGCCTCCTCGCGAGGGCGTATTTTTCGATTCCAGTCCAAGGACATACAAATGAATTTCTACTCTGACAATTAATCGAAACGAAACAGGAAACGTGACCCGCGGCCGTGGTTAAGTTTTCCTCGCGATTAAAGATCACCGAACGGAGATGCGTACCATCCCTGGTTAGACGGGATACCGCGCACCGACTCTATTCCGCATGTCCGACATAAACACGAGATTTACTATTGGCGCATACGCCAACCAGAACTGTCGGAGTGCTTCGGGTTATCACTTCGATCGGCTTTTTGGCGCACGTCCAATTAGAACGATACACACACCGGGCATAGATCTTGGGAAATTTTAAGATGAACGATATCCTTAGAAATATAAATTTCAACTGTCTTTCTGTCGCGACATATTTTTCATGGCATATATTGTGTACGTATGCAATGAAAACTGGAAACACACTTCAAAGCAAACGTATAAATTTGATTGAAGCAACCGAATAATGAAAATCTATCGTTGGTTTGCTTAGATCTCGCGTCGTTCAGGTCCTCGTTGAGCTAGTTCGTATTCACTGAAAACAATGTATACGGTGAATTAAAGGGAAGTAGGGCTGCGTAAATTCATATGTTCATTGTTTTTTAGGTGAAGTTTGTTGTTTATATAATCTTAAATTTCAACACGATTATACATGTGTCGGTAACGAAACTCGCTTTAGTCCTTATAGTTCGTTTCTCATAGCAAAATTATAAGGGGAAAGTATCAAATTGTCACCAGTTCCTCTTAAATACTGTACAAAATACGAATATAATCCCAGAGCAACCGACGACCGTCATTTCCTGCAACGGTCACGGGATCATGTCGACCATCCCCGTATCCATAAATTATCGTTACTGTCGTTCGCTAACTCTCTATCACGAATCCAATTCGCGGTCGATTTCCTAGCTCGATTCAGATTTATGACACACGCACACGCACATACACGCACACACACACATACACTTTCCACAGGAATACATATATGTAAAATCTCGTGATTACGATACATAACGATCTTCTCTCTACCCATAGTCTTCGTCAATTCCGTCAAAGAAGCGGAATTGTAATTAGTCTGTAACCAGGAGGAAAAAGCAATCTCGTTGTTGTTCTGCTCCTATCGATCTGATATGAATACGAACAATTTATAAATGCACCGGAATCGTTTCCCTGGGAGCTCCATCGATCCGTTCGCGGGACAAGGAACGTTTTTTTCGTTGATACTAATCGTCTACTAACAAGATTAGATATAAAGATGGTCCAAACGATTAATTCTAAGAACTGCATAATACACACGTACGAACCTAACAAATATTCGCTTCTCTGTTCGTACCCTAATACAAGTATGGATCCTATAACCGCTAAGTACACTAAGAAACGCATCAATCCGTGATCTGATATTACACAATGCTCCCGTTATTACATCACGTCCCTGTAAATCATCATCCATCTAATTTATGGTAAAACATAGAAATACAATCTCTCTTATAGTAATCGGATTTTCGATCCGTGAATTCGATTATGGACAAATGGGCAATGCGGTATGTTTGAAATAAGATACCTGGTGGTCCGAGAACATCGAGTCTCACTCGACCGTCACCGATTTCGCAAGATTCCTGGGACAATCGACGTTGCAACCGCGTAGGACCGCGATATGGAAGGACAACAATTGCATTGGAATGACTGTGAGAACTCCTTGTAGACAATCGACCGTCTTGGGGACCTCGAGGACTTTGTCAGCGTACATCTTTGTCTCGTCGTCACCTTCCTCACAGATGAGGATTGGTTTACCATCACGGGCCGTTACTTGTGCCAATGCGTTCATGCATTTCTACGGACGAACGATAACATTAAGATATCTGGTCCCATTAAAAAGAAAAGCTAAGCATTTCTTGGTAATTATACTGACCGCGTAAACCGGATCCCTCATGACAATCATTATTACGGGCATTGAGTCGTCGACGAGTGCCAGAGGACCGTGTTTCAGTTCACCGGCCATGATGCCCTCGCTGTGCATGTAAGTCAACTCTTTGACTTTCTGCGAACAGATATTTATTTTATGTTTACGTGGCCATAGTTATAAAAAATTGTACGATATTGTAAAGGAGACTTACCAGAGCACCTTCCATACAAGTCGCGAAATTGTATCCCCGGCCCATAATCAATAAAGATTTGTGCTGGAACAGAGACTTGGCCAGCTCCTTCACCTTGTCGTCAAGCTGCAGAACCTGGCGGATCAGATTGTCCAAATTCTTCAGTCCCTCGATGATCTATCGTAACAATAAACGACAACATATTTATATCGATTAGTTTCTCCACAGTCGCAACTTTCGTTACAAAAAATTTATCCACTTTAAGTATCGCCGTACCTCGTGGCGTCTGTTGCCAAGGGAAATTCTGTCCTCGCTCATAACCAGAGCGAACATCACAAGAGAAATGAACTGTGAGGTGTAAGCCTTCGTACTGGCCACACCGATCTCTGGACCAGCGTTTATGTGAACGCCACAATGGGACTCGCGACAAATGCTACTCCCCACGGTGTTGGTGACACCAACGATCAGAGCTCCACGGCCTTTGCAGTAACGCAAAGCCATCAGAGTGTCTGCTGTTTCACCTGTGAAAAAAAAGGAGCAGAATGAAAAACAAAAGAATCAATAGAGAAAGTAAGTTCAATATACGCAGAAACTACTGTATTATATTAAACCTACCAGACTGAGAGATGAAGAAGCATACATCATCCCTGAACACTGGAGTATTTCTATCCAAGAAATCGGAGGCCAGCTCGACCATAACTGGTAGCTCGGTCAATTCCTCCAGCAGTTGTCTGGTAGCAACGGCGGAATGGTAGCTGGTACCACAACCGATCAGCATCAAACGTCTGCACCTCTTGATCTCTGGAATGTAGTCCTACGAACAAAATCATCAGGTTCATCGCGTCACAACGATCGCAATGCATCATCTGTTCGTCATTCGATTAAGATTTTTTGGAAGTTACCTTGATACCTCCCAGGGTGACCGAGTTATCCCTGAAGTTCAGACGTCCCCTCATGGTGTTCACCACCGACTCAGGTTGTTCGAAGATTTCCTTCTGCATGAAATACTCGTAGTTGCCTTTCATGATCTGCTGGATTTCGATCTTCAGGGTGGTGATCTCTCTGGCATGGGGATCGTCCATGCAACGACGAAGACGGTGGATGCTGAGGGCGCCATCTTTAACTGCGGCCACATCGTCATCCTGGAAGGAAAAAGAAAAAGATAAATATCAAGTCCACTGAATGTTGAACACATTTCGTTTGTCAGTGATAAACACAGTTTGGGGCTTTACCTCCAAGAATATCACACGGTTCGTGTGCTCGATCACAGCGCTGGCATCAGAGGCGAAGAAATACTCGACCTCTTTGTCTTCGAGAGGCTGGAACTCGGATGTGCTCTCGCTACGAGGTATCACCGGAAGTTCGGTACGTCCATGGGGTCGATGATCTGTCGAAACGCACAGGTTGATTCTTCCACAGATGACACCAGTGACCCCGTCAACGTTTCACAGCAGTTATATGCATAATTACAAATCCAATACGATCGAAAAGGAATTCGATCTCAAGAATCAATCGTCTTATTACGTGTGTAACATATAAATTTATGTACAAAAAAATAAAGGCTCTTTGGGCAAGAGGCGTAGCCAGTACACCAGAACAGAAACATCTTGTTATTTCTGTATTTTCGTAAGCCCCAACACCAAATTATTAGACCGAAATGTGACTAGGAGACTGCGGATATTTACGGAAATTCATCGATCTTTTTTATTGTCGTCGAATCGAATAGAAATAGATAGATAAACATTTCTGAACTTAACGGTTTCTATGTTGGTTACAACTTCGTGGATCGTAAAAGCAATCAATCCGCAGTCTAGGAGTAATTAATATACATATACTCGTGGGTAAGTTCACGTTAAACAGCAACGTCGTTAATCATCCCGAGGACCTTGCGTACTAGAATTAACTGTAATGTTAATAATAATAGGATATCTACGTCAACAATTTTCACGACCGTGATAGTAACAGCAACGAAGCGATCAATGTTTCGTTCGTCTATTAACCGTCTGTATTCACAAATTTGATATATTTATTCGGCTTAAATTTATTCGATTAATAGATTAACGGACATAATGTAATGACCTCGTTAAAATAGGCGAGTGGCATTAAAAAGGCTTTGGGGACGTTCAACGGAAGTCGAAGTACCCTCCCGTGCGGAAAGAGATACGCCTGTTCCGAAAACAAAGTGACGGACAGAAGGCCTGTCCGGTAGACAGTGTTACAATTATATGCAGATCTCGCGATTCCCTGTGTCCTTACCGAAACAAGATGGCGCTCAAGATTGTACATACGTACTGAAAGCTTGGCGATAGCAGACCAACGCACACCCCTTCCTTTAAAGTCCATCCAGTCCAGAAAGAAGCGATCGTGCGCGAAATGCGATCAGAAAAAGACAGGCCGTAAAGCAGACGGAAGCGTATATATGTATGAACGTAAAAATATTACCTTTTGTCGGCGCTTCAACTTCTGCTCAAATTTCGATGCGATTGGGAAGGGGGGGGGAGAGACGAGAAAGAAAACAAAACGATTAGCAAAAACAGGTAACGGAAAATAACAACGTTCTTGTGTGCCGGTAAACAAACAATACATATTCGGGAACGAAAACATGGCGTGCCGCAACTGTGGCCGGAAGAACAATGGCAGAAAGTTGGTCGATCTTGGACTTTGGTATCGACGAAAGGAAACGTTAAAAAAACATCATACGACAGGTAATAACACATCATCATGAACAGAGTTTACAGATTTCCCTTCGATTCCCTCTTCTTTAATAATCTGGAAATCATTGACAACAGCAGTTAACTGATAAAGAGTACCATTTTCTTGGGCAGTAATTCAAGAACTCACAGTACGGCTATATGTATCTCCACTGGGTTGTCAAGGATTTCAATAAATTATTACGTGCAATTTCCAAGAATAATTTATTCAATGTAATTCTTGTGAAATCCAAAACCGACACCACTTTCAATCATTGTCCTTCGATATGCGTGACGAGTTCGCGAAAATGTACTTGGAACATTCTGCGCTTGTCCTTTATTACTGGAATTATGTCAAGTTTTCGTGTCACATTTTCCCGAACTTTATTCGCCGTTACAATCACAAAGCTTCAACCGAGTATGTGGTGGACAAAACTTAAAACAATTTGAACAATCCGAAGTGAGTCTGATTCTTCGACCGTCTTGTCTATGTGTACACTTTCTGATGAATAAGTACGGTTTATCATGTTTCGAGACGATTACAAGTATGATTGTACATATTACGACACATCTTTCGTATAAATAATCGGTAGAACTATTCAAAAGCGTGGGACCAGATATAATAAACACGTAAAGAGAAAGCAACTTGTTAAACACTCACGTCGTTTAACGAGGTCTTTCTGAATAAATATTAAATTGTTTATAAAATGAAATTAGTAGGTATATGAAGTTTGAGTGATTTCGAGAAAAACATCTTGGACTACTCTTTTTTTCGTGATATTTTTTTCTAAAGACTTCTAGATCACTATGGCGGCAACTATTTTACTTTCGAGTGACCTAAGAATAATTATTAACAGTCATAAGAAACGTATTATGAAATATGAGATCGTTGCTTAATATTACTGGGACGAAAAAAGACAATTATTTAGCAGGTCCCACACGTTTGACCAATGGTGTACTGTAAACCGAATCGTGTGAACAAGAAAAAGCCAATGTTACTTTGTTACATTGTTACGAACAGAAACTGAAAGACAGTAATTTAGAAAAGGCCAGACAGACGCTTAGTAGTACAAGAAAGAAAACTTCTTGCGACATATCGAACGATTCGAAACACATATCGCAATTACAAAGCGGAATTGTTCTTTGCATGCGTTTCTCGAACACTGGACCTTCCGTGAAGCAAACAATACAAACTTCGTACTTTCAATGAAATTATTATTATTAAAGACATCGTATTTACATTAATGACGCGTTTGACGAAGAAAAAGTCCAGTCCTCGAGGAGAAAAAAAAATGTAAGAGTAGTGTAGAGTAGTGTATATATGTACCTTTGTTTACGCGTGGATTGTCATCTGACGAGACGAAAAGTTGAAGAAGAACAAAACCGGAAGGTGTTCATGCAAAAGAAACATCATGTAGTATCCATTCAAGACTGTATCACCAAAAGAGAGCTCTCATGCAACGTATGTTCATCGACGGTTCCAAGGGAATAAACGACAAATGTATGTAACTTAAACTATACGGGACAGCACTGTTTTACGAAAAGAAAGAAGAGGATGATACACATATCACTGGTAATTACAACATTCTCCGGGTATCACAAAACTAAAAGACTAATTGGACGACAACAGTGGTCCGATGGAAGCGATTACGATACAGAGTATAAAATATCTAACTTCCAATCGAATATCTCTCAAAAACTACTTATACTTTAGTGTAGTTCTAGCTCATTAGTAAAATACAGTTCATGAGTTATATTACTTTGGTGAGTACTTCCGGAAGTATTCAGGAAGATTAGTTACACTAGAAATGAGCTCCAACTTCAGATTCGGGGTGAATGCATGCTATTAATAACAGACAATTAGTCTTTGCGATTGACACATGAAAAACCATAAGTACACTTGCGTGGTGACGATACAGTGAATCGATGGACTCGGTAGAGCCATAAACATAGATTTCGAGCCTGCATAACGTGTATCGTGACAGCAGCGTCTCCTATTAATATTAGCTTCCTTGTTAGATTACTTTCAGACCAGACCTGATTTAAGACCTCACTGAGTAGTATCTCACTATACTGTTACCTCCAAGTACACTCTCGCACATTTCCACCAACACTGACATACCAACATCTCCATGGAAGGAGATTTTGGTAGGATCATTCAACCGTTTATCCGGAATGTGGTGTAAGTCCCCATTGTCTCGCGTTTATTTCCAACACACTTGTCCTTATTTATTAAGTGTTCCAGTAAGTGATTCACCGTTTGCATTACTTCTAAGGGAATATATTGGAAATTCAAAACGTCTAATTTTTTTCTGACTAAACTTGATGTAGTGTGACACGAACAGTATGGAACCTTAACTTCTAACAGAAACGAATACCGATTTCGTCGAAAAAATTGCGGATTACTTAGTACACACAACCACAGAAACTACATTTACACCGCATGTCTAAATAAACGGTTCAATTAACGACTCACAGTGTTATAACTGTTTCCCCGTCGCCCCTCAAACCTGGTGAAAAAGCAATACGTTCCAATGCTAGACTCGGGTGACCGGATAATATCCTTGTGATCTGTCTTAAAGTTCGACTGATTTATACCTGTCTCCTTAATACGGGATCAAATGGTTCTATCCAACACACGTCAGTCTCCATACGTCTCGGACATGGTTCACCAACTTACCTTTGCCATAGAGGATGGGCACGTGATCGGTGGCCAGTCTCGTTTTCGTTTTGATGCCGACCAGCAGCGGTGATCCTCGTCTCGTCGCCACGCACTCGCCTGGGAAGTGCTTGCTCTTGAAGCAGAGGGCGAACGCGCCTTCCTGAAATCACGATTCCTTCTTCACAATCGTTCTTAAATGTAAAACGAAACAAGTGGTTTACTAGTACTATCATTGGTGAATATATCGAGTAATGTGTATATATTGAATATAAAGTAATATTTAGTAACGAGAGGTGAGTAGACAGTTGTGAATAAAGATTTGTGAGTAGTAGTGGTAGAGTAGCGACTAGTAGAGGAGTAAATAGTGAGCACTATTTGAATTATTATTAACACACACACACACACACACACACACACACACACACACACACAATTGCCTATTAAAACATCTCCGAATAATTGGGGAAAAATGCTACATTGTTATGATATGTATATTAGCATAATGGCCATAATGCATAATTGTGGCACAAGCGTAATTGTAAATATGTAATAATTATTCACGATTTACATTTCACAGACTGGTAACTATGTATTCGGCTTTCGACTACACCGATATATTCAAACACCACGTATTTGTCTTCTCCGCCTCTGTCCCATTGTTATTCGAAGCAACGCTCACCAATTGTTGTACAACTTGTTCGACAAGTTCGCGGAACGAGTAACCCGGATGCTGTGCCCAGAGATGGTGAATGAGTTTCGCAATGACTTCCGTGTCGGTTTCACTCTCGAAGACGCAACCCCTTTGCTGAAGCAACGTCTTCACTTCCTTGTAGTTGGTCACGATACCTGCCGTGAACAATGCGGTTTTTTTTTATCGAACGAGGAACAATTCAGTCTTCCGAGGAAATTGCAGAATATTATAGTGGTTTTGATTAGATCTGTTCGGATATTATCTCGTCTTAAGAATATATTCAGATGAATCGCGAACAAGTTCCAAAGTGAAGATTCGCTTAAACAATAAGAAGGAAAATATTCGAAATTGTGCAACAGATTAACTACGAGAATATTGATTGACGTGAATTTAGCAGGATTGTACGAACGTCCGCAACGTCGTTACAGCGTCCCTGTCTCTTTGGACACTGATCTCTGTACGACCATGTTTCATCCGTCTGACAGTTTGTCAATAATTTCTGTACACAAAATTCTGACCAGTCCGATACACGGTACGTATAGCGACGTATAGCTTTACCATTGTGCACAACCACGAAAGCGTGCTCGCTGTCCGATCGTTGAGGGTGCGAATTCACTTCGGATGGGACACCGTGCGTCGCCCAACGTGTGTGAGCGATACCCACGTGACTGACCGTCTTCGATTCGAAGTCGATATTCACATCTACCGAAAAAATTCATAAATTTCAATCGAATCATCTTCATTAACATCAACAGTTGCGATATATTCATAAAATTCCAACTGAAATTCTCATGTATACGTAGATATAAGTTAATCCATTTGTACAAGGCCAGCGAGTGAACCGTTAAAGAACCGGAGAATCGATCGTGGAGAAATTGTCACAGCATGCTTACGTCGAAAGATTTCCTCCTCGAGAGCCTTGACTTTTCCCTGCTTCTTAATAATCGCGATATCCTTGCCATCGGCGGTATCAAGGGCGACACCTGGAATCGAACAGAAATGCCTCTAAGTGACTCTGTTGTTGTTCTCGTATTTTTCCCATGAATCTCATTCGCACTTTCTATTCCAGTCTCTTCGCGCGAACCGTCGTGTTCGTGGTAATACAGAAAAAGTTGTGAATTATCCTTACCAGCCGAATCGTATCCACGATACTCCAACCTCTTCAGTCCACCGACCAAAAGCTCTAGAATCTCCTTCCTGCTCTTCGGCGTCAGGTAATTCAGGTACGCGAAGATTCCTGCAAAAACAAACATTCAAACACGTCGTTAAACGGTCCATGTGATTACGCCGATCGAATCGAACATCTCGATACCTCCGTCCATTCCGTTACTCTCTATATGTATACGTTCCGAAATGTTCAGCTCGAAAGCTAGGACAGGCATCGAACCTCTTTTCAACGGTCTATTAATTACCCTTTCCACCCTTCCCTCCCCCATCCTTTACCAGAACGGATAATGCAGAAAGAAACAGACCTTCGATGCATTAACCGATACGGGATTTTTCTATTCCCGCCCCGCGGCTTTTTCCGCGGCTTTTTCCGCGGCAAGCTCGCCACGCCAAGGTCGACGGTAAAACGCGGAAACAAGTCGATTTATCGACACGCCGTGACGCTCTTGCCTCTAACACGTCTTGCCCTCTAACCGACCCAAGATATACGCACTGTACATATGTATGTACATGTATTCGATGAAGTTACTATATTCGATCGTTTTGATATCCCCTATTTCAGCTTCGTGAATATAATCTATACATGAATAGATTTTAGAAGAAATTATTTAAAGTTATATTGTGAGTGTATTTGAAAGTTAGATTTTTTTCGAAAACGAAGCAGCCTCGTATGAAACAAAAAATGTATTCTTCCTTTTTGACTTTTCAATTTCTCTTTTTGTTCTTTTAAAGTCGTCGCCCGTGAACGAATCCACACACGTTCCCTCGAGAGACAGGTAATTCGCGACGCACGCGGCCAGCGGCCAGGTGAAAGGGAAAGCGCGCGCGGGCGAACGAGCTTGTCTGAATCGGACGAAACCGGCTCGTTCGAACCAGAGTTGGGCAGAATTTAGGAGTGTTACCCAGAGACCTTTAACCGCTCAAGAGGGTGAAAAAAAAAAAATTTGATTTTTTTTTTATTGTATTTTCTTAAAGTATAATCACCTTGAAAATGTGTTCCCAAAGTGATATGCTTCGATTCATTGAAACGAGTGCTATGTACTCAGGTCCGCTTCGGAGCATTTTTGGCAAGGCAGACAGGTTTTCAGCCCCCTCTAACTTTTAGGTTTTTTGCCCGAAGTCGAGCCTATGCTCAGTTTCTATTTACTTTTTTTTTTATTGGTTCCAGAAGGGGATTCGGCCCCCAGTGATGGGAATAACGCCGTTGCTCGTGTCGCATTGCTTGTGTCGAAAAATCATTGTATGTAGTTCTTATTGACTCGAGCCTGTACTTACATGTTTGATATTGTATGAATTTCCCCCGCGGCACTGAGCCCGCGAGCAAGCGGAGCACAAGGGGCTGCGCGCGTGTAACGTTACTCTTACTTGCGTTGCTCCGCGAGCGTTTCTCGCGCGCTCGATACACCGGGGATACCGTCGTGGTGACCAAGGAGGGATATATATATAGTGTTCTTGGACGGTGGAATTCAAGAGGATCGGATTCGAGACGATGTCCTCGCCCGACCGAGGGAGAGACTTTTTAACACGCACCACTTTGGTCGAGTTTACGCGATTGTTTAACGCTCCGATTCCTGGAACTGGATGATCTACCCCGTTTAGCGAAGGACAAATATAATATCACTTTTTTAAAAAAAATCATTAGAATAATATACAATGTGTCCCAACCGTAAGTGTCGCCACAAAAATACCGGAACTTCCTTAAACTGTATAGAAAATATTTTGTTAGACAAAAATTGGACCACAGTAAATCCTCGAAGAGTGTCCGAATGCTCCTCGGCACTAACAAGGAGATATCTCCAGGTGTTACTGCAGGCTGACTTTGTAATGAAAGTTTACCCACTTGTAACTTATCTATAAATCTACAGACTATACAAATTCCACAGTACAGAGATATAATATAAAGGTTTCACGTAAAGTGTAAAGGATCTGGTACGGTACCGGCACAGAAACATTGACCACAGACATTCAAACAGATTTGATAAACGCACGTAACCAGTAGGTATTTTAACGACGATAATCACTTGACGACGATCTTCTGAATGTCCCGCACAGGTGATCGTCTCGAGAAACGCGATCCTCGGCTTCTCTATTTGTCGTGTCTAGTAAGTACATTTGTAGCTTCCCTTAACCCTTTCAGACCTGAATTTTCTTTTAAGAGTGGACAAAATATTCGATTACACTATTTAACTCCGTAGATTGTTTAGATTTTAGATGATGTATCGGTTAAGAAAATTTTGTTATTTTAAATTCTTAAAAGGTTTGTTATACAGTTCGAAATTCACTATTGTACCTACTAGAAACATTCACATCTCAGGTCTAAAAGGGTTAACTCGTTTAATCGAATAATGCAAACATTTCGGACAAAACGTAGTAAAGCCCCTAAGTGAAAAACTCGATTAACTGTAGGGGAATTTGGAAAAAAAATTCAAACCTACCGCCCATCGCAAGTCCCGTGGGGATGAGCAGCCGGCTGGAACCGCTGATACGTATGAAAACAGTAACTGTCGACGGCGCGGCCACGCGAACAGAACAATCGCGGGTGCGTGGTTGCGCGAACCGGAGGATTGTAATTCGATTTCGCCGAGTTAGACCTGTCGATGGACAATCGGACGAATCACGTCACCGGGTGATTCTACGATCAGACGATAACGGAATTTTCTTCGCCTAGGCGACATATCGATACGGGGGGATCGGTATCCTGTATCGGAGGTTCAGAGAAATCTCCCGGTGCACGTAAGCAATTCGGCGCGCGGGTGGGGGAGAAGAAAAATTCTGGTTAATTACGTTCAAGCACGGAAAGGATTGTTCGCAGCGATAACATTAATACCGACCGTCTTATCGCAAGGTCTCTTTTGATCGTTCGATTGCTCTGGGATCGGTTTTTAAACGGGGGTACAACGACTGCAGCTTGTGTTCCCGGTATTCGGATACGCGGATTCTTGCTTGGATGTTATCGAAACAATTCGTCGGTAAATGAGGATAACATTCGTGAATTATGGGAATTGGCATTACTTTTCTGACAAAACATTAAAATGTGTAATTCCTATGTATATGTAGAGTGATGGCAAAGTTGGAATGAGGTACCTAGAGGTTTATGGAAATGTCTTTAGTGTTTACAAGTACTATTACCGTATTCCAATAAGTAATCGACTATTCTCCTTGTTAGATAGAGTATTTACTTTGAAACAGATCAATGATCATGTACGTATTCGTCTGGTTGTCCTCCGGCCACCGTCATTTTGAAAGAGGACAAGAGGGCGGGAACATGTCTGAAATTTCAAATCCGTTACCCAGTTCATTGGAACGAATAGTAGATTATTGGTAAGCCGATTTCCTCACGAATCAAGTCCCAAACTTACTATTACAATCGGTATAAAGTATAAAGTATAAAGTATAAAGTATACTATTTACTATAATACTATTACTATAATATTTACTCTAATTTCTGTCGCAACGAAATGCAGTCGAAGCTTCCACAGATAAAACGTTGTTACGTCAACGCGACGACCTTGTCCTAGGATCCGCACTCGAGATCGCTACGTTTCTCGAGATAAACGTTCCGTCCGCTGAATGACCATCGACCGGAAATTGTCACGAATCGATCAATTGCTGCATCGATAAGGGGTAATCGCGCTAGTGAATTGTCCCGATAAGAAGGTCTGGGTTTGCGATTACGCGTTTCAATGGAAAACGTGGAACGAACGATGGTAATCTATCGATGATTTTTAACACGGAGCTAACTTTTTTTTCCACGTGATCATACGCATAAAGATTGCAAGAGGAGTAAACCACCGCCCTGTCTCGCGGAAACCGATTAGAATGTGCTCGGGACGACGTTTCGTCGAAGCAAAGCTCGAACGACTTGGAAGTCAGGGCACCACCACGTATTTCCCTGTCTCGAGCGGCTAACCTGGCCGTTCCACGCCACGACCTACTAACACGAAATCGAACGTTCAGGAAACCGTTTTCGAGGCTAACGGTATACACCTGAACGATCGTAATATCGTCTCTAACTACGGACAGAACAGTAAAAGATGACCGGATTGGGCAAATGGACAGCGATGCGAAGTGAAGTTCAGCCCTAAGAGTTAATGTGTCCTCGTTGATACACATTATCCAAAACCTTTATCGTTTGCAATATCCGATCGATCTATGTTGCATCCTCCGACAATTATCCGCTTATCGCGATACAGTACCGTATCTCCAGTTCGAAAAGAAACGGAAAAGCTCTTTCTATAATCTAGTAACTAGAGAGGGAAATCAAAGGAGCAGACAGAGAATGAACTAGAAAGCTGCCGACTGGCATCTCCCGCGTCGACGTATCTAATCCGATGAAATAAGGACAATTGTGTCCAGATAATGGTTACATATCGTTAGATTATAAAATATTACGTACATATGTTGGATGATGAGTAGCCATGAACCTTGGATCATCGCATCTTCTACTTGTCCATCGACTAGACTCTATGTAGTCACTAGAGGATCGCGGAATCGCAAGTTGGTCGTTCGAAAAGAAACGAATAACAGCGAAAAAAGAGGCGAAAGGCGAACCGAAACGTCGCGTCGGGCGTAGGTCCTTTGACGCACAGGATTTCTCGTTCGACGGGTTCGCGGTTTCGGCCTTCGGGGCGGGAAATTCTTGGGAGGATATCGTCACTGCTCTTCAAATTCCGGGTGTGCGTAAACAGAAATAGACGGTAAAACGAGTCGGGAACGCGACAACTTTCGTTCCCACTTCTGGAAGAGTGGAGGGACGAGAGGATGATAAGTGAAAGGAGGATAGAATGTCCTGGGCCAGAGAACCTTTCGAAGGATCCTCTTGCAATCTTTGTCGTCCACTTGGTAGAAATTCCAACGTGAACTTTCGAAAATTCTTCGAACATCGAACAAAGGGGAAAACAAAGTCGGGGCCACATTCCTTTGGAAGCTAGTATTTGGAGAGTCAACCGTTTTAGAAAAAAAAAACTTTCAAAGTTTCGGAGTTAAGTTACTTCAAAGTATATTTATTGTTTTCTAGATCGAATTTTCTTTATATATTATGGCGAATTAGTATTCTTTTGGCCAATGAGACACGCGTGAATCGATTAACTAAATCTTTTTTGAAAAATGAAGTTAGAACAGTTAACAAGAAATCGGACGACGACGACGACGACGACTTGTTTTCGACCATTGAACGAATGTTTGCTCTGCCTCGAAAATGTTGTTTTCGATCATTGGTCACCCAATCAATTTCCAAAATTACACCACCCCGTGTCTCGATAATGTCTACCACAGCCAAACAAGAAAACCATTCACCAGAAAAGAAAAAAGAGCTCCGAACCCACAATCGGGCAATTTCCAAACAACATTCCATCAAATTACGGAAGCATACGATCCAATCGCGTGTTCTAATAGGAACAGAGAGACCGTAGAATGTTGCAATCGGCGTGACTCGAGTCGTTCACAAAGTCCATCGAAAGTTTACCGTGACGAAGCACGATGTTGTTCAGCTACCTTTTTTTTTTCCTTTCGTTTTGGTATACATACATTCATACATACGTACATACATACATACATACATACATACATACATACATACATACATACATACATACATACTCTACATCTCTAAGAGTCTACTAAACACAATCGCAGCCTAATCGAGCCGGGAGGGTTGGGTCGATTCTCCGCGAGGCGAATACGGTGAAAGTTTCCTCGTGGCGAGTACCATATACCACAAATACAAATACACATACACACAGCCAGACATTATACATACATATGTATATCTACAGGGTATCCGTCCTAACGTAAGCACCTTTAAAGTAGCTTCCTCGTTTGGCATCGTATCTATTTAGCTGGGGGCTTTTATCAATATTACCAATTTTTATTTCAATGATTAATATTTCCAAACTACTTCAATATACTTGGAAACGAATAGACACATTTTTTTACGTCACTGATGCAAGAAAAGTCGCAGGTGGCTGTCTGCATCATGAAACCGTGTACCATTTTACAGTTTTAAATAAAAACGCCTTATGATCTGGTAGGTCATTGTGTCGTATACAAATGATATTCGTTTTGACACACGCTTTCATCTGATAGAAGAAAATATATAGCATTCAGTTTAAAAAATTGTTGGTCACCCTTATTTTTCGAAGAAATAGTGCAGACACAAATAAGGTACATAAGGTACACTACATAACATGCAGATTTCTCGAGATCGTTCATCGGGACGTAAACACGGCGGGTCGTCGACCGTATATCGTGTACATACACGCACCTCGATCATTCACCGGAAAAATCGTAATAGGCGCGCGTGTGTGTCCGGAAAACGTGTTCCGTGACTGGAATCGCACAATTTTTTTTTGCAAAAGAAATGATTAAGAAATTTTTTCATTTTTGAAATCAATGAAGCGAGAAAATTGACAAAGTATAACATAGCGGTATAACATTCCTACACTATTTCTTCCCAAATGAAATCTTAAACGATAATGAGAAAATCTTTCTATTGCATTCCGATATTTGTGAATTAATCTCCGTGAACGTAAATTTCCATGAATGTCGATGATTCCGCGACACAGACGGTGGTTTTCCTTTCGACTCGTGATCTAACCGATATTCGATTATGATCGACGAGCAATCGATGGAATTCCAGGCTACGTATAATTAAACTGTGATTGAAGTGAAAGCTGACGATATCGAAGAAAATCCGAATAAAATAAGGACAGCAACGAACTTATCTCGACGATCATTACACACAGGTGTCGGTGTCTGTCACTTACGATTTCATCGAATTACGGATCACGATGCACACGTACATATTTACCCGTGAAATTCCTCCTGGCGCGCCGGATAGCAATGTTCTTGGTATTTGTTTTTTTTGCAACTTATTCAAGACGTTCAGCCATTATCGCATCCTGGTCTTTTTTTCTTCTCAATCGAGAAAATGTTTAGCTTGTTCGCAAGAACATTGTCACGTTGGAAAAAGGGAACGTAAACATGTTTAATTCACGATTAAAACGCCCGATTCGAACAATTTCCTCTCGAATACAGGATTTTCTTAATCTTCCATTCAATTTTTCTGCAATTCGGCAATAATCTTTCTGTTCACGGGGAATCACACACCGTCTCGATCCCGTGATTACACGATCTTGAATCACGTCGCTGGACCGGTGTGTCTATCCGGTGAGGAGAATGTCACAGGCACGTCGAATTCCCTTTCTTCGAATTCAAAACAAGTCGCCGCCTGCAAAAGAGGGGACGGACTTTCGCCGCTCGGGAAACGATCAAAAACAACTGTATCACATACACGAGAGTGGTGACTTTCCCTACAATGTGTGTGTGGGCACCAACCAATTCGAGGGTGGATTCCGCGCGGATCCGAACGTCGTTCGCAGGAAGTGAATTCCGATCTCGCCCAAGCATTCACTCGTTAGAAGGAAGGGGCCGAAAGAAAAAAAAGAGTATGATTAAGAAGATGCTGTGTAATGGGCACGGCGCTGAGAGATTCCAATTAGCCACATTGTTGCGCAGATGGAAGATGAGATGGAAATGAAGTCTTTAGTCAAAGATCCTTTGTAATGGAAATGGAGTAGAACGTTCGTTATTGGAATGTTATAGTGCCTCTTTATGATGGACTATGTATGTATGTAGTTTACATTTGAATATACTTCTTCGCTGTACTTGACTATGCGAGACTAGACGTGACTATACGTCACAGAACTTGACTATATGTGTATGTACCTGACAGTATGTACTTGACTAAATTTATTATGGCTGACCATAAAATTCATTCTCAATACTGTCCAACAATGCCTGACTATATTTCACTATTCTTGTCCTACACCTTTGATTACACCTGACTACACTTTATTATGTTTGTCTATGCTTATCTACACCTTACTGTACTTGACTATTCCTAGCTCCGTCCAACTGTGTCGAGTGATATCTAGCCTAATTATACCTAACTGTGTACTAGAAAACATTCTATTGTGGTACAGTACACGAAGGTACATTTTAATTGCCGATTTATCTGACATTCGCTCGAAAAATCCCAAAACCTGAATTCCGATTGCATTTATGGTAGCTTAATTGCGGATCCACGTAGTTCCGTGAAAGGAACAAACATTGATACTCGGCAAGCCTGGCAAAGAAAGTGAAAAATGCGACCATCCATTTCTTCTCCTGCGAACGACTACAGATGCAACGTGTCACCGTTGCTGTGTCGCGATATACATACATACATATATGTATGTATTATCAGAGAATCCACCGGAATTCAATTTCTTATCAGATATAATACTGTGTACCCGTCAAAAGCTTCACTGACTGTGTTTACTTTGGTCCTTCCTTTACGCGTCGCGCTTTTTATCACCAAACGCAATGCTCCGTTTAACGAAAACCCGCGTCACTCATTTTCTTCTAACATTTGTGTCTAATGAACCGGACATGGTCGACCGTGACGTTGTTATCGCTCCCTCCCACTGCTCCTTTATTGGAATTAAAATTTCGGCCGTGGCGTCAATCGTTCCACCGAACGACGAGATAGATTGGATTTCATCGGTTAATATTCATGAATAAATTACGCGGTCACGTTATAGAGAAACAAATTACCGGAATATCTGATCGGATAGGAGGTTATAGAGAAAGTTCCCCGCAACGGAATCGCTTTTTAATGAAAACAAATACACGAGTACTCACGGGTACCGTATTCCGCCACGCAATAATATCCCGTTAATGTTATCCGATTTCGTTCGAATTGTCGTTAACCCCGATCCACAGAAAACATTTCGTTAAAAAAAAAAAAATAATGATAACATTAATGCACGATCATTAATATTAGTAACATCGGATAATAACTCTCTCCCTCTCTTTCTCTTCTGCTTCGTTTCGTAACATTTGTGTACTAATTTCTAGAGTTAAATGTTAATTACAAGCCCACTTTTTCTCTCAAACTTTATTGTCGAGCATTTTGTGAATGCATACATTACAATTTTCCCAAAACAATACGAAACAAACGATCCTATTGGAAATGGAGTAGCAAAATAAATACAGGAAAATCACTTATGACGAGATAAGATAGCAATACGAATAATCACGTAAGAAACGGTCATGTTTAAATAACACGTATGTAAATTATTCGATGATAATTAGCGCGTTAAGACGAGCCTGAATTTCGCGAGCACCAGGGACCTTTAAATACATGTGTGGTACAACAGTAAACGTCATTCGATTCGTACAACCATGCGCGACTACACTACTATTAAACATACCAGATGTTCGGATCGAACTACGACGACGAACGAAAGAATCGTGCCGGGCAGCCAGCGTGAGCGATTGAAAAGTTCGCAGGCGGGCTGTCAGAACGAACCCACGATTTCAACGGAGAATTCAAGAGACGCACGCACACTTTCTCCTTCGTATATTCTCTCTCTCTCTCTCGAATATAATCGAAAGTGTCTCTTCGATGATTTTAAATTGAAAAGTTTGCAAACAATTTCGTCACTGGGTGTGACTAGACAAATTTTTTGTTACTCACCGCACATGTTGCCTCAAGCGTCGAGTACCCGCCACGTAAGTAACTGAGTGGGAGCGGTACGTGAAAATCGGTTCGAATGTCACTTGGTGGTCCTCGCGGATTTATACGACGCTGCTCTCTGGGTCACTGCGGAACACAATCTGAGCTACACGACACCGTGCTCGTGGCTCTTATGATAGGTGAATTCGCATGGGTGTGGGTACGATCCACATCGTCTGGCGGCGGCTTGTGTGTACGTGTACGCGTGACGATCGAGCCGAACCGTTGACAGTGGTAGGCCCATCGTCTCCATACGGCGACACCCTGTGTGACAAACTGAACGGTTCGACGTGTTGACGACAACAGGTGATCGACAGGACGTCGTTTTTTTCTCTTGTTGTACACGAAGAAGATACGCACGGGTGTTCGATAGAAATTACGTTTTCTCCGTAGTCACGCGTTACATCGAAGAACGAGGCATATCGAGACGAAAGATATTCGCACGAGACGTGCGACTCCGACTTGCGTAGTATTACCTACGATTATTAATTTGGCGTAACGCGATTATTGTTGATTCTGGGTATCGTTGTTTTTACTGGTTCGTTTTTTATTCTGTTAATGTCGTAAACTGGAAGGATTAAATGTGTTCCAAGGTGGATCAAGATGCACCGAAATGTTTGACATCGACTCTCGTAGACTTAATTCTTATCCACACTGTCAGACAACGAGGAGGGCGCTAGCTGCTGATGAAGTTTCGTACACAGCGATCAGAATCAACGTCCATACCATGTCGCAAGTCGAGAGTCGCCGATAAAAATGGGAATTACTCTCTTAGGTTGTGATATTTAATGGCGTATAATGTATTTTCAAACATAAAGAAACCTGTACAATTAATTTTCTTAATGCTGTCAATTGTTTGTTGAATTCCCTTGAATCGATACAGTACATTTTTTAATTACCGTCTCATTTTGGAAAGCATTCTTAACGCCATCTGCGGTGAACTGCCGAGTTATGTTTAATTTTTTATTAAAACGTCTGTTAGCTAAATAGTGCCTTTTTTATTAGCTAAACGCCGCCACTCGGTACTGCGCCTAAGGTTAAATCGATACCACAAAGGTATCGATACTTTTACTCATATGTAAGTCTAGAGATGGCGTGAACTGCTACTTGTGAATCACTCGTGATTCGATCACGTTCGTTCTCAATCACGGTAATTTTTCACAGTGATTCGTGATTTCTCGTGATCGTTTCTGATTGGTGGAGAAACCTAACAGTTCTTTACACGCGACACATAATCTGTATATTTTATATTTAACGTTAACGACATCAAAACAAAAATTCGAGTTATATCGTATAAAGTGAAAGAATAATTAGAAACAATGTTTCGCATTTGAAAAATCGCAATCACGGTCGTGAATGAAGTTAAATCACGATCGTGATCGTGATTCGGCGATCACTGTGATAAATCACCGCTAGTGATTTTGCACGCCATCTCTAATGACGACGCATGGATTGGACATTTCTGTTCGCGCCTTAGAATTCAATGGGCTTTGGGCTTAGACGAGCACGTAATAATCAGAGTATCGTGCCAAATTATGCCTACTCTAATAATTCTTAATAGAAAGCGCGCCTATATATTCATCGTGTGGCACAGTTTTTATTTCAAATAGTATTACATCGTATCAAAGTGCGATAGCTCGTCGTGAACTTAAACAACTGGTCAAACATAAGTTTGACGTTCGCTGTTATCTTAAAAACACCCGATAATTTTCGTGCAACCCAGGTATAAATATAATTTGCGACAAAAAATGTTAAAAGACAAAAACTATACAACTTACATAACAATCGAATTTAGGTCTAGCATGAAAATGTAACATTTCGAAAATTTAAGCGTTTCGTGGAAGTTTCGATCGGATCGACATTGTAACACAGGCTGATGTTAAAATTCTATTAATATTGTTGGAAATATATTCAGAAGAGATTTGAAACAGCTGACAAATGGTGCCACTCGTGATTCTGTCATAATCGCTGATCGGTCGGGTACTTATACGAATAGCTATGACGAGCTCGCAAACATGTTTGCGTTAATCGTAACAATGGTGCTAGTGAAAATATTGGAAGGACAGAGCTTGTTGTGTATTATTTGAGCGAGAGATTCACAATAGAAATACGTTCGGCTTGTTTCTAAGGCGCGTTGATTAATTTCGTAGCGTGAACCACAGACTAGCGATCGAGATCGTCTCGGTTTCAAGATAACTGTCAAACCATGACCCTTTTAATATGAGAGTAACGCTACGAACGGGGAAAATTGAGCTTGATATCGGAGAAAGTGAGAACACGATTAATACGAATTTTCCTACTTTGAAAACGATCATGTACGTTCGACACGCGTAAAACATTTCATACCAGTATTTTGCAGAGAACTTTGTAACCTTTGACACACCATGGCGAATACAGCCGATCCTATCATTTGCGGAGGCTTTGTATTTTACAACAACTTCGATTCAGCGAATCTAGCCAGGGTTGAACAGGTCCAAGCACCAGAACCATCTGAAAAGGGTAATTTCGTATTCTTCCCTTGACCTATATTTGTCATGTAGATACTGCATGTTTATTTAGATTCACATTTTCAAGAATAGTTTTACTGCAATATTTATATCATGCTCCTTACATTGACTTATATATTGCAAACATATAAAATTCGTAATTTAACATCACAGAATTAATAATGTAATATTTCATTGTCCTTAGATGCGAATGAGACAGAAAATAAATCCTGTAAAAGTTCCACCTCAGAAGACTCTGTGGAGTATGAATTCAACATATGGACGAAACATGATTGTCACGGCACACAATTTCAAAATGGCAATAGAACATGGTTTTATTTTGGCTTCAAAGCCAATGTCCCAAGAATATATGTGAAGTTTAATATAATTAATTTAAATAAACAACTGAAAATGTTCAGCCAGGGGATGTGCCCAGTATTTAAAGTCATACCTGGTCATCTGCATTGGGAACGAATTCGTGAAAGACCTACATATAGCGTAAATTTTAATGTAATTTAATGATCAACTCTCTCTTGTTGTTGTGAAAATATTACAAACTTTTGATATTTTAGGTGGATCAGAAAGGCAGTGATTTTACATTGTCATTCCTTTACTGTACTCCTGAAAATACTAAAGCCACTACATATTTGGCATTTACTTATCCTTTCTCTTACACTGATCTTCAAAATTATTTAAGAAGAGTCGAAGCTAGAGTAACAAAAAGAACCATAACATGTACAGATGATGTTTACTATCATAGAGAATGTGCAATAAAATCTCTGGAAGGACGAAGATTAGACATCATTACAATCAGTTCATTTCATAATATATCAACAGAGAGAGAAGATAGACTGATCGACATGTTTCCTGAGAAACACGAAGACAGACCCTTCAAATTTTGGAATAAAAAAGTATACAGATCGATATATTCAAAGTTTTGGTAAAAACTAAATTATTAAAACCAGAATGTTCTTTGAATGAAGATAAATTTTTTTAGGTAATTTTCGTTAGTGCAAGGGTCCATCCAGGAGAAACACCTTCAAGCTTCGTTTTCAATGGTTTTCTTAATTTTCTTGTGAATCGTGAAGACCCTATGGCAATCAACCTCCGCCGCCTATATGTGTTCAAGTTGATACCAATGCTCAATCCTGATGGTGTGGCTAGAGGTCACTATAGAATGGACACCAGGGGTGTTAATCTTAATAGAGTATACCTCAATCCTTCTATAAAAGAACACCCAACGATATATGCTGCAAGAAATTTAATAAGGTAATAAATAATTGCCACTGTTCTTCTTATTTGTTGAATTCTTCAAAAAAAATCTAAAATTCTAAAAAAAATCATTTTTAAGGTATTACCATTACACGTACCAACTGCCAAAAGAAGATGAGATTTCGAGTGTAAGCTTCGAAAATGGAGAAAACATTATTGATTCCTCTTGTGGAATTACAAGTATCGTACGTGATACAACAACTAGATTGCTACAACAGGTAATTATATATAATGGCAAAAACATGACACTCTGTGATTCTGTTTCTATGCATACCAATACTAACATGTACTAACCCAGACCTGTTCTTTTCAAAGTGGCAAATAAGTAAACACTAACCAATAATTCTAACACTAGGTAACACTTATGACATTAGATGAGAAACATCATAAAGATCAGCTGGAAATTTTTCAGGAATTCCCCTTACCCAGAGCACACAGCATGGATGATATGCCTCAGGGTATGATATTTAGAATTGTATTATTGAACGTGACACAAAAATTCTTTTATTTATTTATGCAAACTTATGTGAAGGTGGTGGAGAAGGCCTGTGTAATGGTACAGAAGAGAGTGATAATTCTGTAGAACTTAAATCAGATAAAACAATTTATTCTGCTGTTGGCATAGGACAATTACCTAAAGAAGATTCTGGATTATATTTGTACGTTGACCTTCATGGACATGCCTCGAAAAAAGGTGTTTTCATGTACGGCAACTATTTCGAGAACGCAGACGATACAATAACGTGTATGCTTCTGCCAAAATTGATGTCAATCAACAACCCAAATTTCCATTTTACCTCGTGCAATTTTACCGAGAGAAACATGTATATTATGTAAGTCCTGGAGAAAGCATTGTAGCTAAGGTTTTCTATTCCATTTAACAAGTTTTATTTATATAGAGACAAGAGGGATGGAATGTCAAGGGAAGGATCGGGACGGGTTGCTGTGTATAAATTGACTGGCCTCATTCGTAGTTACACCCTTGAATGCAACTACAATTCTGGACGCTTGGTGAACACAATGCCAGCAAGGGTTCGTGATGGCGTCAACAAAACTGTGCCTCCTATATTTGTTCCACCGAAATATACCCCAGCAGTTTATGAAGCGGTAATATATTTTGTTATCTCTTTTGTCACGAACACCTTTTATTCAATTGGATAAGTAATACTGTCATTAACTGCTGTCCTCACAGGTCGGAGCAGCATTAGGTCCTTCGATTCTGGACCTTACAAGTAATAATCCTAATAGTCGATTGCCAAATAGTCAGTATCGTTCTTTAAGGGGTGTAAAATCTTATTTAAAATTAGCGTACGTGAACAATCTTTCAACGCCATTCGGCAAGCCTCTGCATAAGGTAAATTTTGATGTCGATAATGAGAGTGAAATTTCAGCTGTTGATATAAGACAGTGTGTACTCTCTTAATTTATAATGCCACTAAATTTGTACGCTTTTGTGTATTAATTATCAAGACACATTAGTGCCTAGGTAGACTGCACTTTATTTTCCTGATAGAAAATGTGGGAGAGAGATTTTGTATACATATAAATTGTATATTATTTCATTTCAACGACATTAAGTTATACATTTGTTATTGCCGGAAAGATATACTCTTATTTTATAGTGTTGCAATATTGTGAGAAGATTTCATATTGAATTCTCGAACTTGTCAAGTATATAAATTGTTTTTAAATACGTGACTATTGTAGATCTTGTAAAATTTTTAATATATCAAACTAATGGGTCTTCCGTATACGTATGCATGACAATAATATTTGGTATATTTTTACATAAAAGTTTATGAAAAAACTGTCTACTTGTTCTTTGTAGACTTATTAGATAATTTATTCTAAATTACAAGGTGTACAAAAGACAAAGCTTAGCTGTGTTGATTGTATTAACAAAAATATATCATGCAATGTTTTTATTGCATAACTTTTTTTGCAATGCAATTTTAGTATATAATTATAAAGACTGTAAGATTTTATATCTTTTCACACTATGACTAATTGAGTATTGAATACTCACTGCTAATGCTTATACTTCTGGTAAAGAAATGTATTTGTTTCTTTATTTCTTTTAATCAGTTTTTGATGCACTACAATTTTGGTGATAATAGATAAGTGCACTTAAAGTAGCATCACATGCACTTGAAAATTGTTTCACGGTTGTGAGTGACAGTGAGAAATACACATATGTGTAATTAATAATGTCTATTTCTTTAGCGAAATGCAAAAAATAGTGGTTTAGACGATTGAACCATAAATCTCTGGATGACGGAGTGTTCTCACAAAAAGATGTGCAGATTTCCAAATCAAAGTTTCACATTGAAGTTCGTAGATATTTCACTTTATTTCGTCATTAATTAAATAAATGGTAATAATTATGGAACTTTTAAGTCTTTCATTCAATATAATAAAATGGACTGTTTTATATACTTTTTGACTGTATTAAGAGAAATATCAAGTATATGTGTCTATTACACAGAAAATTACAAATGTGTGTTGTACCATTATATAGAATTCATTGTTAAAATAAGAATACTCAATCACATCAAATAATTTATTAAAAGTCATAGCCTCGGAGTAAATACAATATTTATTACCATGCTCTTTATTATACATATGTAAATGTTGTTAGTAATTGAAAAATGATATTATGTATAAATTCGTGTATAGAATTTTTACAATGTATCCTGTTATAACATACACTTGTACAAGTGCACACATACGAATACACTGTATTTCTTCCCCCAGCGATACATGAAGTGAGTTCAATTACAAAATCGAAGAATAAATGTTGTGTATACATACATTCAGTGTGTTTCACAAGGAAATCAATAGAACAAAATTAATCTCTCTCTCACACAGTGATCACTGACTCTGAACAGGGTCTAAATGAATGTACATTAAGCAATACAGCATACAAAATTGATCGCATTGTATTTGATTATGTTCTCGAACAGATATTGTTGTTGTTAATAAAAACCTAAAAAAACACCCTTTTATTCGCAGGATGATAATGGTATTGTATCCCAAGATTCTTTCAATTTAAAGGGAGCCGAATGTCAGATAAACGATTCCTCGATAGGGGCGAAGTGCTCGATGAAGAGCGAAACGAACCTGGCAAAAAAAGCATGTATCATACGTCGGACCACGTCGCTTTACACCGCAGTGAAACGAATAAAAAGTAACAAGAAACCACGACAAACGGTAGCTCGTAGACCGCTAAAAAATCAGTGCGTTAACAGCGTCGAGAGTAATTCGAAAATACCTGCGATCAGATCAGAGGGTGTCGTGAAGACGTTTTTAAAAAGTCCGGATGGTCGTTTAAGGAATTCAAATTTTGGATGTGCCAACGATCCGTTGGGATCACAAACGAGGGACTGTACCAGTAAAAAATTAACGGCGACAAGCAAACTGTCGAAGATAGCACGGATGGCACTGTCCTCCGAAGAAACGGCGATCGTGAAACACGGAGCGAAGAGATTAAAAATCATCTCTTCGAGAATGAACAGGTCGCGACCGGAAATCGGGGAATCGTCCGGCAACGTATCGGACAATATGAAGTCACCATCGAAATCGTTATTTTTACGTAACAAACAGAACGCGAAAGATACTTCGAAACCGATTAAAAAGTATTGTCGTAATGTAGAACAGAGTAAATTGAAGTCTTCCAAATCGAAAGATACGAGTACAGGCAGCATAGTGGTAGAGAATCTTGTTGAGTAATAACGCAGTGCCCAAACAATATTCTAAATTAATTCGTATAATGTATTATACGTATACTTATGTAATGTATGTAGGAACGCGATGCGTTAGTAATACTGATTATATAGCTTTACCATTTCTTTCAGATGATTTACATTAAGATTCGAGAAATTATATTAGTACGCTGTGCGTGAAAATTGTAATTAATATTATTTAATTAGAAAATGACTGTCGTAGAACATTAAGGAATTTTATCGCGGCCGTTAATAGAGTGAGATATATACGTTTTTTTTTATAATTTTTGTAAACTTAACAAATTCCGGAGTATTATGTTTGCGTTATACGATGGAAAAATTTCACGCGTATGTCTCTTTCTTCCGTTGTTTATATTCGATTGATTTGAAATCGCGATGAATCCCTCCATTTATTGTATCTATATGTATAATCATGCGTATACATATAATATCTTTATAGATATATTATCACAGACTGCGGACGTTTATGTAAATGTACATTTTTCTAGACCAATTCCACAAGAAGTGAACTCAAATGGAATTTTATTGTACTAATGGGTTTAGTACGTTGATGGTAAACTATGTTAAATTATTGTTTTCGAAGACTTATTGTTTAAACATAAAAATCCGCAGTCTATTATACATATTAAGTATCCCGTGTATGTATAAATTTCAGAATCTGTTATATTGTTTTATGTAAAACGAAGAAAATAAATGATAATATATAATAACGAAAATGAATAAGATAATACATAGAAGTTATAGAGTACACCGGTATTTAATGTTAAACATTTCGTCGTCGATATACAATAAACAATACGTTTCGATTGTGCTGGTGAAACGGTAAAAGAAATTTCAAATTATTGCCGCTTTATCGATTATAGATCATTTCAAAATGCTTCGGAGATTTCCGTATTCAGTCGGAACGATTCGGCCACAACCCACAACTCGTGGTTTCCCGATCCCTTCCCTTCCCATTGACCTAAGTCAGTTTAGTCAGTCGCATTCGCGCGTCGTTGTGACACTGGTTTCTGTCATTGTGAACGCGTGCTAAGGTTATCATCGTGCACTGTTATGGTTAAAAGTGTTCCTTAAAAATTATTATATTTGAACACCCGTGGTATTATACGAACAACGGTCTAGCCTGTGATCTGTGAGGAAAAGGATCGTTCGAAATGGGCGCCAACAACGGCACGAGGTGCTTAGCACTTTTCGCGGCATTATTTCTTTTCGTCGAAAGTGGTAAGAGGTTAATGCACGTAACCAAACGACCTGAACATCGTGGCGTCCCTTGGGCGGGGCATTTGTAATTTTTTGATCCTTTAATCGAACGAACGCGTATCAGACTTTATATGTAAAATTAATCATTCGGCAGCTAGATTGGTCAACACCACGGGGTAACAAGTAGGGAAAATTGGAACTATTGTTATTAATGCTGCTACGGTTTACAAAGGGACCACATGGTGGGCACAACGTCGAGACGTGTATTGTTTAGTCTATTGTAGATACTTATACTATCGATTAAAGTTCGTTATTGTTCATCAGTTTCAAAGGATACGTTATATACGGGTATGAACGTATGTAAATAGATAGGTATCAGGTGACTAATAGGTGTATACTACTTGTAAATTATTAGATTTAAAAGAAAAATTCCAATGTTAGGACAAACGATTATCTTTAATGGAAAAATGATTGATTCGAGTCAATGATAAATGGCTGAGATACAGGTCAAATATTCGTTCATAAAAGTCAAATGTTATCTGGTATGATAAATCGTCTTATTTGTGACCTCTTTCGATATTATCATATATCTGTTTTGACATATTCACCCGTTGTATTCAACAGTAACTTTTAAGAGACTTTTATAGTTCTATTATCACGGATAGTCTGGTGAACATAAATTCTAAATATGTACAGCTACGGTTCTTTTTCTCCAAAAAAACTGTTCGTTAAAATCGATATGTTTATCGATGAAAAATATCATATGCAATCGACATCAGAGATGAAAGGACATTCTGTCTTTTGATGGGTTATTTTCGTTCAGGCTACAGTCTACGATGCTATCAGTGCAGCAGCACAAACAACACGCATCCATTCCAATGCAACGAATTTCTTACGAGCGACGTCGATATCGGCCCCGAGTCGTGTGACGCTGTTTTCGGGGCCCAGTACTGTGTGAAACATACTGGCCGATTTGAGGGTAAACAAATATTGGCAAATTGTGTTTCACTTGACGGTAATGGCATAACGTGGTTGTAAACAAAGTGGAGCCATAAATGCAATTTTCGGAACAGCGAATCAGTTTTCTAATACCGTGTTATCCTTTATTGACCATCAGAATCAAACCTCTCTTTACGAGCCCGCTGAGTTTGCTACCCGAGTGCGCAACAATGCCTCACAAGATTCAAAACATTTCTATTTTGAAAAATTCTATTATGATTAATGGTTAGAAGTGTAAAGGACGTAAAGCTCGAATCTTACGAAGTATTACTATGTATGTATCGTTACCTTCGAGTACACAATTTGCCATGCGATGATGAATAGGTTGGGGAATATAACACTTTGGAATGGAAACTAACCTTACATCGTGCGGTCAGCTTGGTATTAATTATTCATTGAATCATGTAGATAGGAACAATCGGAGCATGTTCAGTCGATCATCTCGATTCAAATTAATCTTCCGGTGCCTGGACACATTTGAAATCATGCTTACACGGACGGGTATACATCTATGGTATGCAATGGTTGTGTGGTTTTGGCCGGGTTCGTTTGAAACTTAACATCCAGACTGTTGGGTTTATAATATGAATACTTGCAACATTGTTCACTTTAACGTCCGTACTTTTTTGGAATAGTTATTACTTATTTTTTATTATAGAGACTTCTAACCTCAGACCTAACCCACGATACACACACTGGTAATAAGACAAGCTTTAATCAGTGCTTTCTTAATCAATCAAGCCACAAGTCTGGATTGCTATCAATGTACATCGGAAGGGGAACTGGTCTGCGGAGACGACAAATTGGTTCTAAGTACCTTGCAACCATCGAACTGCAGTCACGTTTACGATGCACGTTATTGCATCAAATCAGTCGGACGATATGGAGGTTTTTATCGTGTAGTTCTGAGACTTCTTAGTGTCGTGTATAAATAAGTAGTTTTCTTTTACCTCCATTTGATTTCATTTTTTGCACTCTTAGAAAAGAATCAGGAAAAAATTAAAATGATAAATTATAATTTGACTGTTAGGATTTGAAAAAAAAGTTACAGAATTCATTCCAAGAAAGTAACTTGACAGTCAACGATCCGAAATTTTAATCGATCGGTCTGTGCTAAAAAATTTCCATGACTACATAGAATCATTGCATGTTTATTTCGTTCTGTGCACGCTTCTTTCTTCTGCCACCGTACATCTTTTCGCACGTATACACGTTGTGTTATCCTCGCTTCGTGTGTTCGATGGTAAACGAATAAATTGTTACAACGGACAACCGAACATTTTTTTCTGTGTTACAACAACAGGTGGAATAGGTACAAAACGATTCTGTTCAGCTGTGGATCTGGGGAACTATTGCGATTACGTGAATCAACAGGGAGATAAATTAACTTACCGTACCTGCATCTTCACCTGTTCTGGCGATGGTTGCAATCCAGCGACCACTTTCAAACCAACTACCGCGTGGATGATACCGATCGGGGTACTGTTAGCTCATAAGTTTTTCCTCCAGAGGTAGACACTTTCGCGTAACAATTTCATACCTCCCGCGAAATTTCAAAGGTAATGTTTACCCCCCTTCACCGTTACACAACAAATTATTGCAAATTGTCCCTACTATCGGAAAACTAACACGTTGACAGTGTATTGTATTCTTGATATCGAAAAACTTAAACAAATCTGTTGTTTCATTATGATATTACTGGAGTGAAAATTTGGACAGTCAATGTGTTGATCAGAAATGAATTTTTGAAGTAGTGTTAATCCGTCCATAATGTGTAAGTTACGAATTATTATAAGTTACCTTCCTTGTGGAATTTTTAATTTTTTAAAACTTGTATAGAGCTACTTTTTATTATTTTTATATACATATATTTTTGAATAGAGATCTATATTGTTCACTTTTGTATGATTTTGTACAAAGTATGCATCACTGTACACACTGAACAAATTATACTAGTAAGCAGTTTGAACATTCTTGAACACAAATTGTGTTATGTGTGTATGCGAGTGATTAAAAGATTGCGGATGTTTATGTAAAGTTTAATTTTTATAGATTAATTTATAAAAGCAGGAAATTCGCAGTCTTGTAGTTCAGAACAATTGTATTTTATCATATGGACCATAAAACAATGCACATTGTATTGGATGCTTTGTTCTTTATTCACGAACAAGATACCCCGTTTGCCTTACACATCGGTTTTCACGTTCTCTCTGCGTATAAATACATTATGATAGTCGATCAACTGTTGATAACAAATTGTTTCACGATGAATCGGCAAGGTACTTGTATGTTAACGCTCTTTGGTATATATGTATGTATATCCGTTTATACAAGTGAACAGTATATAGGATAGCACTCTTCGACACGACGTATTATACACACGTATTGAATGACAAAAGCAAAAACTTTGTCTCGTTGAAGCGGCGGCCATAATGGAAACATACTCGGTAAATGTAAGCCTTGAAATGTATAAATCATCATCGACTGTAATATCAATATCATCAATACTATTTTCACGATATCAATGATGACTAGACTGGGGATTCATATTTTTGTAGACCAATTTAAGAAAATTCATGAAACAGTTTTACACGTTATAGAAAATTCTAACTTCTGGTACTTTGTATAAAATCCACAGTCTAACAGTGACAATGTCTGCAACAACACAGTGGTCAACTTTAGTCAACAGTTGAGAAAAGTTCAAACTTTTCATTCTTGTGTGTCATGAAAGTCAGAGAACTTGTTCAAACTGTTGACGGAACGGTTCAGTTGGTCTTCAACCCTTTGGTTATTCTAGCCACTCGAGTGAGAACACCTTGGGCTATACGATAACTGTATGATTCCTGCAGAGACGACTATGCTGGTGTTCTATCACCAGAAGGAACGATTTCTATATATGTATGGTTGAACTAGACGCAGAAGTAAATACAGAATGCTTTAAAAAGACATATTTCCATCGCGCTACAAGCTGTATCAAAACCAAAATTGAACATACATTGACAAATTAGAATGACACACTGTTGTTTCTTTTTGTTCTTTTTAAATCTGCGAATGACTAATTCCAAGCACGCGTTACACGTATCTTAATTGGTGAGGAATTCTGTTCAAGTTTTGTATATATATATATTTATCGGTTGACGTTGCAACTATATATATCGTATGAAAAATACATATATATATATAAACAGTGTATAAACCATTACTTAATTGGATCACTATCAAGCGGTAATAGACTTCTCTTGTGACTAACAATTTCCCGTTTTGTTGGTCCTAGATAATGTTTTATTTGACACACACACACACACACACATACACACATATATCGGCGTTACTTTATGATATAAGTATAGCTGACCGTATAATAGAAAATTGCATATTTCTATTTTCTTCTCTTTTTCTTTCCCATCAATACTCAGCCTACGCGACAGTTGTTCTTTCCAATTGTTCATCGATCACAGTGTCCGCTATATATTCCCACTGTGCACGTATTGCGCACTCTACAGTCTACCTTATAAAAAGAACGTATCAGCCTAACGATCGAAAAATTAATCATAGTGTACAATAAATATCGTCACTTGGGGGGGGGGGGGGGGGGGGGGGGGGGTGGCAGTGATGAACACGCACGATTATCAGCTTAAACGTTAACGAACCGAATTCTCTATCTTACATACAAGAACGAACGAATAGAACACAGTGTAGTGTTAACTTAAATATTAGATAAATTAATGTACAGCCATTAGCGAAATTAATCCACGGTACTGCCTCTGTAGTTGTCCTGTACTCGAGAAACAACAACTGTTCGAACGTGTTTGGGACTCCTGACGAGAAGTTTGGGCTGATCGAAAAAAGTCGAAAACATTGTGTACAGAAATGTTTAAAAAAAATTTGGAACATCCGTCGCATGACTATAAGCGGGGAATGCGAATCGGGACAATTAAAGAGGCGCTACCGTGATTAATTTTCATCGACGATCAAACTTCAGATTAAGCATCGACCCGTGTAACGGTAAATCAAATAATAAATATAATACAATTAATTGATCGATAAACTTAAAGCGATTACTAGTAGAAATATTACATAAATGCATCGAGAATTATTGCGTCGACGTTGCAATTAAGTTTGGGGGGCACCTTATTGTACGTTACCGATCGTTATCGTTAAGTCCTCGTATCTTGTGCTTCATTTGTATTTCCCGGGTGATATTTATTGCAATTTTTAGAATGCACACCGTGATTTTTCGACGATCTGCATTTATCTATCACTCTACGTTAGAGAATTTTATACAAGGGTGTTTCAAAGTCACAGGTACAAGCTGTTCAGGTTATGATAGAACTCGCTGATGGGAATGTATAAACATACTTTTGTCATCGTGGCCATCGCACGCTATTCGAATCTCATAAATCTAGATTACTTTTATTACGCAAAATGCATTGCGTACACACTCGAATAAATATATGTCTTACGAAGTAAAAACCTGAAGGTCTTTAAAAGAGATAATCATCTAACTAAACGCATAGAGTTCTGCCATGGCATCTGCAGCTTGTAGCAATAGTTTGAATCAGCCTTTACAAGGATGAACTGCATACGACAAACGTGCGTATGCACAAGACAGGTACAATTCTCCGTGTACTGAACAATTAATACTTGCTCGAGGTTTTACGTACCTCCTAACGTACCGAAAAACTAGTATAAATAGACGCAAAGTAGAAGGTGTATAGAGAGGTTGTACATACGAAAAAATAACAGTGCACAAGGTACAGATGAAACTTCATTACACACTGTGAAATCTCGTGTGAGACAAAGAAACGGCTAATCATCTCTATCTGCACCGATGAAAAGTCAAGTGCAGTTCAATTTTTACATTTAATACGAGCTATTTATGATGTATCGAGTGCACGAACGAAGACGAGAATAAGATCAAGCTAATACACAGAGACAAAAGCTCGTCTGTACAGTGAAGGCAATAGTGTAAATTACAATCGTCCCATCTATTTTTCCCAGGATCTCTACACATTGAACTTTCTCAGAGTGGAAATTGACTAAATTATTGTTTGCTCCATTGCTGCGCGCTCGGAACGGCGAAAATACCGTCGTATACGGAGGCTAGGAAACGGACTGAAAAGACAGAAAGACGAGAAGGTCACTAGAAAACAGTTTAAATAGACATGAACACACAGCTGCATCGTGCGTAAATACAGCAAGTACATTTCAAGAAAGTTCGAAGTCTTTTTTTTCTTCATTTTTGCACCTTTAAAATGCGATTCAGGGAGTCTAATGCACCATTATTCGTGCAACCGTTCAGGTAAAGCTTAGGCGTCGCACCGTTTCGTGAACGGTGCACGTTATCGCGTCGTTTATACTTTAAGTACCGTGTCTCTCGTACAACTAGCAACAAACCTACAAGAAATATGTTTTTCGAAGCGAAGATCGTTGAGCGTACAGAGGTGTGCAATTGATTAGACTCAAGCTACAGAAGAAAGTACGAAATAAATAAGAACCACCTTTATATATTCTTCTGGTTTTAATCGGTAAATGAATGAAATTCATTATATTTTTGGGCCAACATCAATTTCTCAACCACAGCCGACTTCTAAGAAAAGATAAAGAAGAAGAAAACATTTCTCTAGCATATTGTTCCTATCATTCCTAATCTCTGATCTCGAAAAATGTCCAAACAATAATTCGATTATATAAAAATCGGCCAATCGTGGAAAGGCTACATTGAGCGTAATAGTTGACACACCTCTGTGGTCTCGGATCGGTAAGTTTTACTCTCGAGAGTAGAAGCAATTATTATATAACTGTTGTCGGGTCTAACTATGGAAATTATTTCCTCTCCAGAGTAAAAAACCCCGCGAGTGGATACGGCATATGGACTCAGGGGGAAGCTTTACTGGCGTTGAAGCTTGCGCATTTGGTCCTCTAGCTCCTTGACTCGTAACTGGCTGTTGGCCAGCTGTCGTCGTACCAATCTCAGTTCGTCGGTTTGCCGAGCGAATGCTAGTCTAAGCTCGGCCTCGTTGTTGGGAATGTCCACGGTCTCTAGAATCTTGTTATCAGGGCGTGGGGCGATGATGTTGTTCTTCTGCGGCACAGAAATGTACCGATCAGAAATTATAACCACAATTTGTGAAAGAACAAAATCTTGTGCAGTTTCTTCGAATTTTTGAAACCAGTATAAAAACACAACAAGTTTTCGTTATTTCCTAATTATTTGTGAATAAAAAGAATAGACTGTGTGTAGAAAATTGAGTCAGCGAGAGAGACGCCTTTCAGAGGCAACCGATTCTACCTGTAGGACAGCGCTCCCGAACTTTTGCTGGAGCTGCTGGAACTTGGTGCTTTGGTTGCTCGATGTTTTCTGACTCTTCTCGGACATCTCGTGGAACTCTATCGGCCTGTAATCCGGCACTGTCTCGGTGGATAGGAACGCGAACTTCTTCTTGTTGTTCAAGTCGGTCGCAGCTGGCATTTGGGCTGGCTTGTAAACGCGCGGCTTGTGCGTGGTGATACTGCCTCCTGAGTAACATTCAATTGGAGTAATTGTTAATCCTTTTAGATACTATTCTTGCCATTATAACGGCTTGCCCCCAAAAAATTTGCTTGGGACCAAATGCGATGGTAGCGAAATACCAGTAATAATTCGGATATTCTATCCGCGAAGAAATGCACAGTAATAAGAGTAGTGGCACCTTTTGGCAAGCTTTTTTCCGTAGATAAACGGGCTAAGTAACACGACGGTAAGGAAGTGAAGGTAGGAAAAAAAAGAACAGAACGAGAAAAGTTCAACGGTCCTACCGGTTTTCAGGGAGACTAAGATCGGTGGACTGTTGATGCCGCTGATCCAGTCTCTGGCTGATAGAGCCGGACAGGTGCCCACGGTGTCCGGGTACAAGTCCTCCTGGAATTGGTCGCTCTGACGGGCGAAAGTGAAAGTTGACAATTAGCAACAGCTGGCCGAACTAGACCAGGGGGTGGTAATTCGAAAGTGATCGTGTAACGTGACCTAACCTTTCGTGGGACTATCATCGAGATCGGCTCGCACATTCCACGAGTCGCGTGCAGCTTGAAGAACCGGAACACCTCGCAGGTGGAGGTGCTGACACCCCTCTTTGGCATCACGCCCAATCCCCTCTGAGGATTCCCAGAGATAAACTGGCTTAGGTAGTGCATCCAGGGAGCCTCGTTCACCGCCTCGTAGTACCTGATGTTACCGTCACCCTGGGGACAGAATATTCATTTTTGTCACTGGACACGTTGCTACAACTATTAATGCCGACTTTATTACTGCCACCTCAAGATTGTAACGTAACTTCGGTTAATAACGCTTGTATACAATTCGTTATATGTTACACGTTTTTATTAAGTAAAATAAATAAGGCGGCAGTAGTTGGGACCTTTACCCTCCTACTATGTCTCATTCGATACTTGAAGCCACACTTGAATGCATCTGTCCAAGACCGGTCATGGAACACTGTTGACGCTAACCACGTATCGTAAGATACGTTCTATGTAGACGCGGAAGTTATATCGGACTACTGGTTATATTATGGAGTTACGTGTGAAGTGGACCACTTTTACGAAGAGACATAGTCGATACGGGTATGTATATATACCTTCCCCGCAAGATACACCATGTTGGTGTCGTTATCGTAGTACGGAAAGACGACCCCGCTGGAGGAGTCGATGGTCTCGCAGGTCAGTGGTACTGCGAGGTCGTGTTGGCTCCAGATGGCGTACTGTCGATCGGAGTGTCGACTGAACCCGGTGGTCAGAAGACGTCCCGAACTGCCGAGGAATACTACTTTGCTGGCCTTTGTCCCTGCGTGACAAACTCCTTCCTAAAAGACGGGCATCGCATCGAGTCAATGAACGAGAATAAAAGATAACATTAACACGTCAAGCACCGAGATTCGGTAGATAGGTATACTTGGCAGAAGACTGACTAGAGAAGATGACAACAGGGGCACTAAAATCTTTTAACTGCTTGTAAGGTCTTAATCTTGCTGCCCTGGTCTCTAAATTAATGCGTACAGTGTTTCAAGTATCGGGGATGAAGTTGATAATTTAGGACCTAAATTCTCCCTTTTCACCGAATCTATCGTCGATCGTATCGATTAATTTCCATCTATGAATCGGCGGACACGTACGGAGACCACGATGCCAGATCTCGGCTCGAAGACCCTCAGCTTCTTATCCTTGCACGTGGTCGCCAACAAGCTGCCGTCACGATTCAACGATATGCTGTAGATCACATCGGGATGCCTGTCGATCACGCTGACCGCTTCACCTGTGTTCACGTCCCAAACGATCACTAGATGATCGAAGCCAGCGCTGAAGAGGACGTTTTCGGCGACTGGGTGCCATTCTATGTAGGCGACGCGGCGCTTATGACCTTGTAACTCCACCAGCCATTCGGTCAAGTTTCGGGAGAGGCCCCCGTCAGGAATGTGCCATAGTTTGATCTAGCGTCAGCAAACAGAATGTAAAGATTGGAGGTGACAAACAGGCTAGGGAAGAAAATGACACTGCTCGAAATAGTTGGACTTAAGTGTAGTAGCTGGACCTACAATCTTGTAACTACTCGAGTACTTTGTTTTGACTTCGTATATACCTGGACCGAGTGTCACACCAAGTTATTTAGGCATATCTGTACCGAAAATAATTGAAACCACTCAGGTGTACAGCTCCTACACTAACAAATGCTACATCGGCTACTCTTAACTACCAGAAAGAGACAGACGTCGCCTAGGTTCATATCTATTTCGAGCAGTCTATACGCAACGCCTGATCGTACAGTGCAGTCATCCGAGCACGATGCGATGATGTTGTCATTGAACGGATTCCATTTGATGTCTAGAACGGGCCCAGTGTGCCCGGTGACCCTGCTCGCGTTGAAGTCCAGCCGACCAGTCTGAAAGAGGATCACACAATCATCGTAAATAAAAGCGTCTCTATAGAATCCGATCCGTCGATAAACATCGAAACGCATTCTTATCTGGTTACGTACTAACGGGATTCTAATTACGTTTGTATCGCGGGCTTCGAGCGATGGAACGGGTCGCGATAACAAACGATAACGAGAGGCTATTCGTGTCGCGATGTGTAAAATTCAGCGCTCCGCGGGGCCATTATCTGTTCCGTGTGTCCTGTGTATACGGGCAGTAAATGTTGGGTGGGGGATAAAATTTGATCGGGCCAAGATAACTCACGCGATCGAGCGGTAGCACGAGGAACGCCCCGCCGCCAGCCACCTCTGTCACCACGGCGAGGAACTTCGGATTCACCGCGCAGAACTGCGAATCGTGGGCGTTCTTCGTGATCTTGATGTTGTCGTAGCATTTCTCCCGTTTCGCTGGCACACCGTACACGTGCCGGAACTTGCTGCTACGGACTCCACGGAACCAGGACTGAAAACACCAGAAAATCTTTTCTCGGTTACAGATATTAATCGGTAAGATGAAACTCTCGAACTATTCCCTCGATTAGAAAGGTATTCTCGTGATTCTTGGGGCTGCTTCATTGTGGGCCTCGAGTGTCGATCAGGGTTCGATTTCAGAAGGTCGGCACAGAGGTCGTGCCTGGTAATGGTCACCCGCTTCGATACGGTGCTGCGACACGGTCCTGACCGAGGGACAACTATCGAGGTGAGGATGTTTTATACCGTTATCCGTGTAGTACCCTTCTACAGCTCAGCTTTCGAGTTTAGTGTATCGAACATCGGAAACCTCAACGGATCACTCAACATTCAGCACGATTTTTCTTGAAAATAAAATAGATTTACCGAAGATGGCGTCGCGTCCGCCAACTGGATGATCTCCGAACATCCCCCAACGGTGATCTCCTCCAGAAACGAAATCGAAAGATCGTTGAAACGTACCTAACCACCAACGGGTTCGTCGTTAGACGCGACTCGCGGGGTCAGTACCATGAGCGGAAAAATATTTATGCGTCTCCGAGACTCTCTCCGGGCTCAGAGAAACCGTGAAGAAGAAAGTTCTATAGAACGAAGTCGCCGAAAGCACGCGTCCACCGAGTCGAGACACATCTGTTGTCGAATTCTTCCTATCGATGGAGAGCGACCCATTCGTGGAAAATGAATTTGCTACATCTAGTATCCATCCGTCTACCGACGGTTGTTGTGTCATTGTGCTAGGAAAGTGATGTCTAACTCAGGCCTAGTCCAGTGGAAGTCATCTTCCAGATTGGTTTGTCGTTGACATCGATTGCAAAAAATTTGAAGAACGGTGAAGACGATTTTGGACTCCAAGACTCTAGAAACTGTACCTAACAAATAGTTAGGTATGATACAGTTATTACTATTGAGGGTTTCAGATGTAAACTGTGTCCTTGAGAAATATATTTTTCCAATGTTTGACAAGCATTGCCCGCTAGCTTCATCAGGGGGTCACATTTGAAACCTTTGAAAAGCTTCCCGAGTTTAATGCATTAACATTAATACGTATATCGTACACAATAGACTTGAATAGACTGTACGCACACCGAATCGTTTCGATGTTTTTTTCCCACTGTGTCCGCTACCACAATCGTAATGACCACCGCACGGATTTGTTCGAGCGCACGGCTGACTCTCCATCCTTCGTGTTGCAACTTCATTTTTTTCTATCGGAATTCAAGGAAACAGAGCAACAGTTATACACCTAATAGAATTGTAAATAACAGGATTGAAGATAATTGTTTTATAACATGATTTGGGCTGTTAGACACGAGAAAAAAAAAAAACGTTGCACCGGTGTCTATAAAACGATCTTGGCTTGATCCTAATTAATCCACCGAATAAGTTACATACGCAGAAGAATTTTTGAAAATTGGGGAGTTTCTCGGACCAGTATGAAAGATTACGAATCAGTCTTATCGATGGTTTTACCGGATAAATCTGGTAATCTAATCTACCGTGGATCCCAATAATAATAATCGGTCTATGCCCGCTCTCGGTTTCTTCTTTCCTAGATCGTCCAGTCGCGGAGACCGTTTCAGGTTGGCAATTATGTGTTACATGTAGAAATTACGAAAAACTGACGTGGACAAAGTCCGATGATCACGCTCGTTTTTGATCGCCGATCACCGCCCGCGATCCACCGTTCACCGAGATGCACCGGAACGGCCAAGCCGTTCGTTTCGTATACCTATATATATGTATATATATTTTTCTTTCTTTATTCACGTGGTATATACGTGAGAAAAAGTCGCATAATTTGATCTGTCTCGCCGCGCTACGCTGCTCGCCCCGGCGGGCATACATATCACGCGCGACTAACTCGAAAGATTTCACATCGCCCAGCAATCGTGGCGGCTCTTTTTCGCGCGTATTTTACGGACTGATCCTCGTAAGAACTCAAAAGATCTTTGTACACATGGGGTAGATATTGGCAAACGATCACCGCTATAATTGGAGATCATTCTTTTATTACCCACCGTCACGTTACGCGCGTTCCTCGTAACATTCCTCGAATCGTCCGCGTTCACGCGTGATCAGATAACCCAGACCGAATCGATCGTGTTTAACGAGCAAACCGACGTTAATAATCGTCGCGCGGCAGGCTAACTGCAATTAGGGTCAACTGTATTATCGTATAAGTGTAATATTAATCACGGACGTGTCAGTTATGTTGATACTAAAACGTGTGAACGTCTAAGTACTTTCCAACGCGTTTCGGTGATCCTGGAAATATAGAAGTACTGGATCAGAAATTCGTAAAAATCTAATACAACCCTGCCTCGTTAGTTGTCGCCAAATGGTCCCGATTCAGAGGCAATTTTCAAACTCATCGTGACATCCTCTTGTCTCGATCGAGATATTTTATTCGTGGAGAATAAAGTGTGTTTAATGTAGACATCGATAAAAAGATTGCTGGATAAATATAATACAAAATCTTGGAGATAACTAATACACAGAGCCATGCAATTGAAAATTAATCAAAGTTCAAACAAGATTCACCAAGAAGACGCATAAAGAAAACATACATATGAATATATACATGTACATATCTACAACGAGTGTGTGCATCGTGCGTAAAGTCTCGAGACTGAAAACTGGGTATTTTGTTCGACGCCTTTCTTTCGCGAAGAAAAAGAAGAAATTTTGGGAGCAATATATGTACATCATTCGTTTTACGTGACAGATAGATAGAAAAGTGTTGTTAATTACATAGAAACTGATTGTACAGTGTGAGCGTTCTCGACAGTTCGCAAGCCTCTGATATATACTATACATATACGTATACTCTTGGATGTGAACAATTGAGATGTTGGAAACTTTCGTAGCCTGGGTTGCCACTAGTCAGGGATATAGACCATGTCCTCCGGAAAAATAATTCCAATGATTCATCTACCAATTTATTCTTATTGCACACGAATCATCCGACTCCTAGTTTTTACGTGTTGCTTATCTTATCAAAGAAGAAAAGAGCTGTGCTACATCAACAAAGACCCATATGGTACCATTCTACAAGAATGTAGGTATATCAAGTTCAAAATAGAACAACTTGTGTCGTCGTCGTCGTCGTCGTCGTCTCCCCAATGCCCTAAACTTAGAACTGAAGGATTTATTGAAAAAACTTATGCTACCAATAAATACAATTATCTACCAGTATCCAATGTCATCAGGATAGTATACAGACATCGATGAGGACCTGTACGTAATCATCCTGCAAAAGACACGTTAAAACCAGAATAGAACGATATCCCCGAATCCTAATTAATGGCCTAAAAAACACTTACCATTGGAAGGACTCCAAGAAGGAATTCATCGAACACCAGAAGCTATCGGTATTCGGTAGCCTATACTAACCAGCAAGAGATACGCGAAAGAACGAAAAGAGAAACACAAGCTGTCGAGAACACTCGTTGGACTGGTCGAAAAGTCACCTGTACACCGAGAAACCACTCACCTGTTTATCGTTGGTCATGTCTGATACGTATCTGGCTCGGGTAGGATACGTATCGCGCGTTGGTTAGAGATGGTCGTCGGTGCGCAACAGGAACCAAGTGTGCGTTGTAATTCGAGCAAGCTCCAGGACCCATGCATGCGAACGATTAGAGTACGGGACTCTCGGTTTATCCTCGAAACACGCCCGATTACGCTTCCCTCTTTACTGGAAGAAACAAAAGGGGAACACGAGGCTCGGCTGATTACGAGTGGTGTCGTGTGTCGACGAGGAGTAGAAGGAGAGGAAACGAATTACAGGGGCGCCGCGCCGGTCGCGCTATCGTTTCTCGTCCCTTTTCTTCGCGACCACAACACCGCGAAACGACTCGATTCTCTCCGCGGACGAACGTTTTGCGAACCGTGTCGACCGGTTGCAAAAGCGATTTTCAACGCGCAGCTGCGCGCTTTACCGTTTTACACTACGAGTCGCAATATTTGTAACTTTTCTTTTCTGTGTGGACGCATAGAGGTCATACGAAGGTCAAGTTTGATTTTTTATTTTAACCCCTGAACGCCCAGATCCTTAAATCGTAATTTCAAAATTATCAGACTGATATACATATGTCGTATCTTGTTATTTTCATATCGACAAATATCGATATTAAACAGACGTGTTTTTTTTTTTTTTTTTTTTTTTTTTCTACAAGTAGAAAAGATAAGTCTTTAGAGGGAATTCTTGAATTTCTCGGTACCGAAAGACTCGTCGATCAGTGCATCAACACTGTCCATTCTTCGGTGTCTTTCGTTCGAATCCCCGTTATCCGATACTCGAGAACTTCAGTTCGATCAAAAGTCCGTTTGGATTTCGAGTATCGTGTACTTTGTTGCCCAACATTAGCTCCTTTGTTTTCAGTGTGGTTTGTTAGTCTCGATTTCGCAAGGACCCCAGCCAACGTTGCTCGCGAAGAACAAATATTCTGCCCACGTGTCCAGAAATTCTACGGTTGCACGACGCGATTTGTACGGTAAACGCGTGTCTCCTTTATACATACATTTCCTCTCTCGCGTCGAGTACATACACGTGCACTTACGTCACGCCTCGAGATCGGTATCGTCCACGGGCCCAATAACTGACCTTCAAGGTCGTTTCCGTGTTCTCCAGCTCGATTCAACACCTCTCCTGATTCCGTTTTCCTAGCCCGTGCACAGGCACCCAACGTCGAGCAACAGAAAGACGATTTCCACGACACGTTCCACCCGATCGCGACTTCTCGAGGGACTACACGATAAGAGGATCGCGTCTCGTTATCGCGCGACGTTAATTCCTGTCGTCCGCGGTTTTCGTCGGGGAACCCTAGCCAGGGGCCTTTGTAAATCGAGCCACGTATATATTCAGATATTTTCGTTGATTGTAAAATAACGAAAACACGCACTGGGAATGATTCATCGCGTCAATAAAAACCCGCATCAACTGATAAACGTCGATGAACGCGAGCGTTAGGAAATTTCGCGGCAAAACATAATAATTGATAACCGAACGAGACTTGAAATTTCTCGTTTAATATTCGAATACCTGCTAATGAATAATCGTTTGTTTAGCTCTTTTCGGGAAAGAGGATCGACCACAAAATGAATGGACTTTCTCGACAGATTATATGTATATATACATATAGTATAATCTCCACACCACCGACTTAAAATTACACCAACCTATTTTCCTTTATCAGTCGCGTTTGTAAATGAAAGAAACATCTGAAATTCGATTTTGTAAACGAAATTATGTGAAATCGCTGTTCGTTAATAACCACTGCTCGAAAGAATTAGGGGCTTGTTAGTGCGGGGAGATCCTGTTGCATCCACCAAGCGAAAGAAACAAAACATGGGACATAAATTTCATAAATTCCTATCTCTTTTCTATACAGGGTGTTCAAGTAAAAAGGATTTAAAACTTTGGGTGCTTATCGTATTCACCGAGTGGAGTAAAGAAAATGTCTAAATAGGTGCTAAAATCAGTCCTCTCTAAAAGAAAAACGCAAAGTTTATTTTCACATTTGTTTTCGATACAGCACTCACATCCGCGGATCATAGATCGACGTGCATTTTCTAGATATTCCTTCCGTATCTCGTATTCCCTCTTGTCATACAACCTTGAATTTGGATTAATGTACTTCTAAACCGACTTTTCTGTTTACATTCAATGTATCGCGAAATGACTCACTTATGACATCTTGCAAATATAAATGTTAATTTTACATCGAAAGAATTTATTTCAGAACCTATGATGATCAGACATTTTTTACTCCATTCAGAGCCTTATTTTTCTTCGACCACCCTGTAAAAAAGACAAGCAACAGATATCTCCCTTATTTCTGAATTCTGATCGACGAGAGCGCATGCCTATACTATTTAGTTCCACAGCAAACACCCTTCACAAGGGCGTCCGAATACTCCATCGGTGGAAATGTTGATATTGAGATATACCTATTCATTCGGTGCCACTTTGCCCGGAAGTTGTATCAGAAGCGGTTCCTGCACCTTCTTTCCCGTTAACACATGCAATCTTCAACTATCTCTGCCCGCGTGAATTCAAACGGAATCGCGTATACGCGCGCACGAGTTCCCGTCGATCCGCGATGAAACCAGCGAAGACGAAGCCAAGCGACCCAACACGCAACGGGAGGGAGACGATAATCCAGACGGAGTTTCACGCTAGTTCACAGCTGTCGTTCGAGTAGTACTGACAAAGCGGCTTCGCGCGATGCCCGCACACCCGCCACACCGACCACACACTGAACACTGGCCGGACTGTAATCACGTGGCGCAACGCTCGTCGCCCCGTATGTTTAACGGCCGCGAGCGTGACCATTCGAATACAAAACGCGCAAGCTCTACGTTACTACCTATGTGTTGTTACCCGACGTGATTTACAGGCCGGGGAGCATACAGTGATCCGGAACGATGTTTTACTATTATACCTTTTCTATAACGTATAGATTTCAATTTGAATAGTTGGTAAAATGTAATGTAATTGAATTGAAAAGACAAAAATGCAGATCCTTGAGGTTTTTCTTTCAACGAGAAACTAACTGGAGTTTCTGAGGGTGTGCACGAGTAGTTCATTTCGAGTGTTCCATTCGTTCGAACGCCTCCAGTCCGTCAACGGTACATATACATACGTATACACGTTGAAACGTTATACGATGAAGTTTTTGCTCGTAGCAGTTCCGGGACGCACGAGAGACTGACCGATCGTCGTGAATCCAATTAGCATTGTAATCGCGAACGATTCTTTTATCCGTCAATTTCCTCGATTAATCAAACCGCTCGCGCGCGTCGTTCGTTCTAAACTTTAACGAATACTTCGTTGAAAGAACAAAAAGAAAACAGCAAAAAAACAGTATGGGACCGGCGACACTTGTCCCCCTCATCGCGTGCCCCGTCAATCAATACCAATTTCCTCAAATCAAGCGGAACGGTTCTCTAAAGTGGAGCGCTTTAAGTACTCCTTCATTCCGAAACAAAAGGCCAACGACACGGTTTATTTTAATGATTACCGCGCGATTTGCACACGGAACAATGCCGATCGATGCTTTCTTGTAAATCCACGTAATCACGATTTTTTTATTACTTATTCGAACTATACAAAAAAATAGCGTATCATCACCTCATCGATCACGAAAATAACAAGCAGGTTAAGTACTGTACAGCCATCTCAATTAAATTCTATGTTTGTCGATTAAAAAAATCAACTTGACCTTGAAATCACCCCACTATTCTACATGCCAACAAAATTATTCATACCGAACAACTTTTGTAAAAACACTGTTTCCATAGCTTCAGTTCCTTAGGAAACATTCCACCGTTGCCAGTTAAAAAGGACACCCTGTACATTGCCACTTAACCCCGCGTGTAGGCAACCGTCTGTGGTACCGAGCTGATACTGGGTCGACATCGACCCGTACCGAAGTTTTCGTTTCGCATGCTTTACACCTACCTTTCTGAAGTCCAGAACGTCGTAGAAAAACGTTTGAAAAGACATGTCTAGTTCATCGCTCAAATATGTATATACACACAACGTGCACGAAATATGACGTCACACTTTCATATTACAGAATTGAATATGAATCCACTTCGTAGATACACATGTCTGCATGCATTTCACTGGTGCATTTATTTGCCGCTAGATCGAGAATCCAAAGACGGGTCCGAAGTGACCCAGCATCGGCTGATCGAAGATTAAGGACATCGCTAACAATAAGTCGCGAAATAAACTGGTAACTGCACCTAACCTTCGTCGATTCTCATCCTGTTCTATCCTGCGTAAATATCGGTAGTCTATTCAATGAAGGGAAGCCAGGAGTGAATAAGCGATCTCATATATGTACAATATAAAGCTGAAATATCATAAAGCGATCATTCGTAGCGAGGAAAACGGTTGAACGAGTATATCACAATACAGAAAACGATATTATCTTACTTTTCCGTTGGGTTTGTAGCACGCTCTGACGTCTACCATGTTGTTCAGCAACGCGTGAGTCTCGTCCACGGCGCCCAGGCCCAGCTTTTCCGCGAATTCCTCCCTTGTGCGTATCATTTCCCAGCTTGCGATGTTATATCCCATAGGAAGCTCTCTCGATAAAGTCTCTCACGGAACACGAAGGGGAGGAGGCTCTACGGTCCACACCTTCCTCGGCCTTTCCGTCTCTTGTGTCTTTTAGCACTAGACGGCTTCAATGTATATGTACGGCAGACAGTTCTTCATCGACGGTTTCGAGAACACGAAGGCAGCCGCCGCGCATCTTTAAAACGTGAAACGCGGATGAATGGTTGCTGGGGTTCCGCGAGGAGGACGCATATCCACGACGGTAGCCCACGTGCGAACACGTCCGTCCGTCCGTCCGTCCGCCGCCGCCGCCGCCGCCGCCGCCGATATTATTTCGTAAAAGGCTCTATCTCTATCTCACTCACTGGAACACACCCACACAGCCACCGCCGGTGCGGCTGCACATGTGTATAGAAGTATGCACGCGCCGCGCCGTCTCGTCTCGTATCGATCTCTGCTGACGTGCGCTCGCGCGCAACATGTAAACACGGGGCCGAAAGGAGCCGCACGCCGTCCCGGTGCGCGCGCGGTGGTCGTGGCCGAGTACGTCCACGACGCGTGAATCGAACGGGTATCTGCGCGCTTCTGTTTCACGGCGTCCGTTTTATAGGCCCCCGTGCTCACGATTTACGTTCGATATTACCACAGGGCGACCAGTCCGCGGCGAGTTAACAATTTACTCCGTTCCGTGAGCAGAAAGCGCGACCTTTTCGTTCGACGGACGCGGCGGCCGCGGGTGTATCGTCCGTCTCTCCTACACCACCCGGTTTCCCGTGAAGGGGGATGAGCGCGGTATACAGGGTGGCCGAGAAATCTGGACCGTTCGGCTACCGGTGCTCCCCGGCTCCCCCCCGCCCCGATTGATTTCTTGATATTCTGATCGGTACAATGGCATTATGTCGTTTCTGTTTTATAACGACCATTACACGACTTTTATACCCCCATCAAAATCGTGTTTGTGACGCCGGGTCCACTATGCGTTTGATAAAACTTGGATATCGCCTATCGTTAGCTGTCGTTAGCGGAGGACAGCTATCAAGAAACTGTCCACCAAAAACCACTTTGTACTTATATCAATTTCGTCACGTTTCCATTCTTGTATCGGACAATAGAGAAAATTTTGTCCTTGTCGTTAATGAAGTCTTGAATGGGGAATATTCTTGCGGACACTAACCTAAACGATGTTTTAAAAGCCACACACCCTTAGGCTGTTTGCAAACACCAGTGCTGTTAACCTCAAGAGATCACTGAAGAATAGACAGTATTACCGCGATACGTATTCATATACACTGAAGTAAAAGAATGTTTGTTAACCTTATCCTAATAGAATCTTTAATGAAGAATACGAATTCTTGTTTATTAATTCCCACTTTTTTCTAAAGTGGTTTTTCAAAACGGAAGTTTACACGAAGATCCTGTGAATACTCCTGTGCAACCTCGCTCGTATTTTCATGTATTAATCGAAGGAAAGGAAGAAAGTGAAGATACTTATTTGTATGTATGTGCTGTTGCTGTTATACACAGAGGACAGATGCGTAAAGCGCACAGTGTGAATGTCCTAAGTAAAAGAATGTCGCGTCAGTAAATTGGTACCGAACGTTTAGAAACATCCTGTCTCGTACGTGTATGCGTATCCCGCCGCGTAATAACGCGTAACATAATCGATGAATATTAAGGAGTTCCGTATGATTTTCTAGAGACTGAATTTGTTCCACGGGGAAACAGCCGCGGACGCGTCACGAAACAGTTTCGAAGTTCGCGGTCAACGTACGCAACGGTCGTCGTTTTTAATCTGATATCAGATATAACATTGGCAGAGGCGTCACTCACCGTTTCGTTCGTGTAACACCGATTTACATATCGATTCTCGGATGAGGCGTCACATGCCGTGATAGAAGGCGGTCCGCTCGAGAAACGGTATACGAAAAGATATTCCAATCACTGAATTAGGAGATAAAAAACGGAACCGATGAATGAGTCTCGACGTAACGTCGAATGGGCAAATTTCTATACTCCGTTTTGACTATTGAATACTTCACATTGAATGTTCAAAGAAAAATATTAAACCAAACATCGAATACTGAAGCCAATACGAATGTTTCTGTGAGCATAGAATCACTGATCGAAATACGTTTATATGTGTATCTTACTTTCAAAAAAACCAAAACAGTTCAAAAAAAAAAAGGACAAGAATCATAAACTGCGAGACTATGTAGCTACTGCTGCTTCATATAGAGTATAGAGTATATAGACTATAGACTATAGATTATAAACGTCACTGTCGCGTCGCTATTTTGTATGTGCCCAGAAACGTCGGTTTGGTGTCGCTACCGTGTTGGGATATCGCAAACAATAAACGCACCGATTGTCACGTACGAATAGGTTATTTTATACAAGGAGTGTAAATAATGTCCTGTTGAAATATATTTATTATAATTTATAACGTGATCGTAATTTCGTAAAGTAACAATAGTCCAATGATGGGCTCCGACCATACTCACAGACGATGGAGCAATCTGCGAAAATTATTAGAGAGATCTGGTCCTTTTTGCAGACCGGATTTTGAGCCGTCCTCGGAGACATTGCAATTTTTATTAGAAAACTGTAAGATCCTTGTTATCGGTGCCGGCGGTTTAGGATGCGAGTTGCTTAAGGATTTAGCGTTGATGGGATTCAGACAGATTCATGTTATCGACATGGACACAATCGAACTGTCCAACCTTAACCGGTATGACAACAATAACATTCGATAAATTAAACTAAATAAATGTCTAGAAGTTATCGAAGTTAATGGAACGTTGTGAAATTAATATCAACAGGCAGTTTCTCTTTCGCCGTAAAGATATCGGCTCGTCGAAAGCCGAAGTAGCTGCACGGTTTGTAAATACCAGAATTCCAGGATGTATGGTCATGCCACACTGTTGCAAAATACAAGACAAAGATGAAGAGTTTTACAGGCAATTTCATATAATAGTTTGTGGCTTGGATTCCATAATTGCAAGAAGATGGATTAATGGTATGCTACTGTCCCTTTTAGTCTATGAAAATGGAGAATTGGATAGATCTAGCGTTATACCAATGATCGATGGAGGAACAGAGGGTTTTAAAGGAAATGTGAGGGTAATTTTGCCTGGTCTCACTGCTTGTATCGAGTGCACCTTAGATTTGTATCCTCCTCAGGTGAATAGTATACGGGTTTCTGTATATTAATTATCGTTTCATGAGACAACATTCCTTATTTTCATTTTGATTGTTCTTAAATCTAGGTCACGTACCCGTTGTGTACAATAGCAAACACTCCACGTTTACCAGAGCATTGTATAGAGTATGTGAAAGTAATTCAGTGGCCAAAGGAAAATCCATTTGATTGCCCAATAGATGGTGATGATCCTCAGCATGTAAATTGGATTTATGAAAAGTCCATTGAAAGGGCAACACAATTTGGTATAAAAGGTTTAACGTACAGACTGGTTCAGGGAGTAGTTAAAAATATTATACCTGCTGTTGCATCAACAAATGCTGTTATTGCAGCAACTTGTGCTACAGAAGCATTCAAGCTTGCTAGTAGTTGCAGTGCCTCCCTGAATAATTATATGGTAATTATATATAAACTCGATAATACAGATTTAAATTCTGCAATACAATTTGAAAATAATTTTCTTCTTAAAGGTGCTCAATGACTTGGATGGTATCTATACATACACTTACGAAGCAGAGAAAAAAGAAGACTGTGTTGCATGTAGCCAAATTCCAAAAGAAATTGAGATTAGCAATCCTAAATTCAAACTGAAAGATTTGATAGAGGTTCTTTGCGAAAGATCTGACTTGCAAATGAAAAATCCAGGTCTTACCACCTATATGGATGGTAAACATAAAACATTGTATATGCAAACTGTAGCGAGTATCGAGGAGAAAACACGTGAGAACTTAACGAAAACTTTAGTCGATCTCGGACTAAGAAATGGTAGCGAGATTAACGTTGCCGACATCACGACGCCTAATGCAATTGTAATAAAATTGATATTTGTGTAGTTTAAGTTAAATACCTTTGGATCATAAAACTTCATTTTGTTCAAGAATTTCTGGCTACAAATGTCATCGTGTATTTACAGTATTTAATCAGTTTTTTTGTTTGGTTTAAAAAATCTTTTCGAGACAAGAATTCATTCAGCAAAATCAAGGAGTCTTCGATGTGGTATTGTGTTCGACGATATCACACGGTAACATTATTTTAATATTAATTTACTCCTTAAAATTTCAGTAATAAACTGGTATTGCTATTTTTTTTTAAGTAGCACTAATTACTTTGCCTATCCCTAAATATAACAGAAGCGGATATTAAAACTATGTTAGTTTATATAACATACCTGTTGCATTTATAATAAAGACACGACTGCGAATACGTTTCGATAATTCTGATGCTTCGTTTTCGCTTTCATTGGAGATCATATAGCATAGAAAACTTAATAAGTCATAATCCATAAAATTCTATCTTGTTCAATCAGAACTTTTAATCAAAGTGTTTTCTATACCTTCAGAAGTAGACAGTACCTTACAGATTATGCATCAATATGTGAAAACCCTGACAGAGAGAAACAAAAAAAGAAATATGCATGTGTCAAAATCTATACTTGTTAGCTTGTCATTAATTTTTTAATAACAATCTCATATCACCCTATTAAATTTAATTGTTAAGTATGAACTATGTGCACAGTCCTCGTTTTGCAATGTATTTAGATACTTGGTTTATGATCTCTATGCAAAGAAAACATCTTTAATTTTAATCGTTAATTCTCGCCAGTAACTGTATTTCCTGAAAAATTCTACAAAGAAAGATACACAGGTCCATCTTTTTTCCATATTTAGTAAATACATCTGTCATATTGTATCAAATAGAATGAGGCGATACTCGAATTAGGGCAAATGAAGGACAGTGCACGATGGACTAAGACATCTTTTGTTTTACAAGCACACTCGGTAACATTCGACATATGCACAACTTGAGTAGAAAAAATATCTATAACAGATACATTATCTATCCTCCTCATACAAAACTATCATTACATTGTTATAATATTTCATAATTTTCACCTTTTACCTCGGCAAGTCGATTACTCCCAAAGAACACCTCTATTCTTAGATTCTGTTTTTTTTGCTTTTCACTCAAGTGCGCAATAAAATTTGCGCGGAGCTGAATCGAATGGATTAAAATATTTTCTGACGGTTGGGAAATTTTTTGCAACGAAATACTCCGTGAATCCATTGGCATTTCATTATTTATACGGAATTCGAATGGTGGACATTGTTATTCCAATTGTACAATTCGACATTAGATGTTATCTTTTTTCTTTTTAAATGAACTCAAAAGCAGCTAGTGCACAACTAGCAACAGTGTCAAAGTGAATAGAGTGGAGCGAATGCCACAATTTGACAGTGCATTAGAAAACAGCGGTTAGCAATAATTCTCGTCGGTTACTTCTTTTTAATGTAACTAAAATTTCAGATTGGACATTATTCAACGTAATATACTTTTGTTAGAATCCAATAATATTTACGAAATAAAAATCGTACTTTATTGTTGTTTCTTCCACGAAAGAAACAGTATGCACGTGCGATTCACTTTCTGGCTCGGTCGATCTAGCTCGCACAACACAGTCATAAAACCGACCATTATGCTGCGAAACAAGTTCACATGCTTGAAATATGTAATACATCAGTTGCAAAATGTCTTATGAATAATCATCGTTCAGTGTATAATAATACCATGGTCCATTAAAAGATATTCCGGGTATAAAAACGTAAGAGTGAATAAGTGACGGCATAATGTGTCGTTAGATCCGATTCTTACAGGGCAGAAAGCTTGACACTTTTTCAACTGACTCAAATATTTTGTGTATAACACGGAAAATAATGATCTTCGAGTGTCATATGGGTAATACAACCAGGAAGGGTCAGAATTTGCAAATGACGTGCTCCAATGATGGAACAGGTACCAAGGTATATAGTAATGTCGAATAGTGCGTAGTTTCTGCTCTGAAGCTGTTAAACAGGAAGTAACATAAAGTGCACGATGTTAAGACGTCATAATGAACGCTAAAATGGTTGTGTTAGGCCTTGGCGTCGACTTCCATTGCCACTTCAGCTACAGACTTCTCGGCCTTCTTTTTCTTCTTCTTTGCGGATTTCGGATTTGCCGAAGTGCACAAGAGAGTCTGAGAAAAAGAACCAATTAATAAGAAAATCGGTCAGGAAATTAAAGAAAACACTGTATAACTCTCACCTTCAATTCTTGGTCTTCAACAACACAATCAGATTGGAAAGTGTCAAGATCAAAGGGGAGCCCTGTAATTTTATGTGGTCCATTAGGCATTAACAGTACTGTAAATTTGAACTGTGCAGCGAATTCATTTGGCTTTTCATACAGCACCTGAAATAATTAAAAAGTAGATGTTAAATACTGGAATTAAGTTAAGAAAAAAAAAAAATTGTATTTGACAGAAACTTACATGGAATGGTTCAATCAGCCTATGACTCACGCATTCCACCACAGCCATCTTTGCTTTCTTCTCGTCTTCGAAAGTACGCAAATTAAACGGCATCAAACCGTGTTTGTGAGTAACTTCAGAGTAAAACATGCGGGATGCCTTCAGTTTCAGCTGATATGTTTCCTCTGTTTTTTTAAATATAGTCACACGAGTATCTTGTTCTCTGCCTACACCTTCACCAGTGCTAACCAGTACGTCCATAGCATATACCTGATACAAATACATGCAAGTATATCACACACAAATGTTTCCATTGTTTGAAACAATTCTCCGATAGCTATATTAAATACCTCGTGAGTTTCAAGAGTATATTTTTCGTGTTCCTTTTTCTGCGCATCATTAGGATTTTGAATTATAGTTTTTTCACCGTCTATCTTGAATTGTTTCAACTGATGACTCAACATTCCCTCAATTGGCTTACATTTATATGCTTCACAAATTTTTTCTACCGTGCCTGTTATTGTATAAGTCTAAAAGTAAGGGATATAATTATATAGAGAATAGTTGGTACTGTTAATATATTAATATCCACCGTGTGTAAAATACATGAGACTTACCTCTGTACCTGGCTTTAGAAGCCTTAATGCAGCTTGAGATGCATAATGTGCAGCTAACACTACATCTGCTTTTCTACCAGTTACTTTTCTTGCCGATGTAGAACCTATAATAATAGTGTGCGCGACAACAGCTATGAAGCCATCGATATGTGCACCAAGATCTCTGAAAATATCAAATTGATAAGCCTTTTGATAACAAACAAAACATTTTATTTATAAGGTTACAATAGGTAAATATATGTACTATTAAAGAATAAACTTACACTTTTACCATGTCCTCATCTTTGAGTATGAGATCTGCTTCACTTGCAATTGGTGAGAAGTGACAAATGCAATTATTAACTGATATACATGTAGGAAAAGCGATTCCCTTCTTCAATTCTTTCTCCTTCTTAAAAACCTTACTGGTTTCTTCTAGTAACAATTTGTCTCCATACTCACAAATGTCTCTTACAGATGCTCCAATAACACATTTATCTAAAACTTGCCTTAATACTCCTGAAATAACAAGTAATAACATTATAGTAATAAACAATGAATCTATGATCAAATCGGTATGATCAGAGTAAAAAATGTACAAAAAATTATTTAAAGCACAGTTAAAACGATTTGTAATTGTTGTAGCCATGATAAAAATGAACGCAAACGAATAATAACATTAAGAATGTGAAGGTGTTCCAGGGATTCTTCAACGACTAATATTTTGATGGAAATGAAAAAAAAAATCAGAATTCGAGAAGACGAATAAGTTATGGTCATAAGTGAAAATGTTGATCTCCGATTACAGAAGAATTAGTAGACGAGATGCTTGAACTAAATGGAAAAACATAAATAATTTCTATTCGATCCATCGTTAGCGAAAACATGGAAGACGCAGGTTATCGATGAGTTATTGAATTGTAATAGTCAATACTACTCCATCCCACATGGTAAGGAAGCCCGGCATTAGCGCGCCACATTCCATATGGCCAGCCGGAAAAAAACAACATTACAGGACCCGTGGTTCTACGAGATAATTTTGCGTTTGTTTCCTGCGCTTCATTAGAGAACGTTAAGTCGTTTTCTTACGATTTACGATCTCGCCGGCCATTTTATACTTGGTGACAACCAAGTCTTCGGCGATGGTCTTCTCAGTATCCTCTTTGTCCGCCATGTCTTCAGCACACTATGTTACGATCACGTGACTTGAACCTCCTTTGCAGTTGCTTCCTGTAACAGTCAGCGCTACTGACCGTCTCGAATGACGACGGTCGAAATAGTTATTCACCCCACTTCGACGAACCCAGAATTACCATACAAATTGAGAGTTCCCTCTTATATCGTGATATGCAATGACTTCCGGAATATTTTGAAAAAGTATAAAATAACCACACTGGTTTCGATTAAAAATGTTTTTAAATGGTTTGTGGTGTACTTCTCCCCTGTAATGATAGTGTAAATCGGCACAGTTGTTGGTTATGAAGTTTTTAATTGGTATTTCATTTAACATGTAATATCTAATGACAAATGTAGTAAAGAAACTAGAGACCCTACAATAATTATTATGGTGCCTCTAGGTATAACCAGTAGCGTCAGTTGGCGAAAATAACGCCTCAAAAATGTTACATACAGCGCATGCACTGCCATATACATATACAATCAAGAACATGGCGATAACACGTGACTTTTGATCACTTGGTGCTATTCTCAATCGAATTGAGAGAATTGTACCCTCGCGAGCAAACTCTGCTTCCACTGAGGGAAATCGTGGCGTAAGAAAAGGGCTTTCTACCATTTGGCAAAGTTTATTTCTAGTACTGAAATAAATGTTAAACCTAATGTTAATTTGGCATAAATTTCAGTAATTCTCGATACCAAGTAGTAAAAGGCCCTTCCCCTACACCACTTATTTTCCTGGTACATCTCACACACACACACGGGGTCCCTTGTACATGCTCCGGGGGTTCTATGACCCCACGTTCTTACCAGACGGGGTCTCTGGCGTCCCCCTGCGGGGTTCTATGACCCCACGGTCTCACCACACGGGCTCCCAGTCGTCCCCACCGGGGGTTCTATGACCCCACGTTCTGACCGCGCGGGGTCCGAATCGTCTCCACCGGGGGTTCTATGACCCCACTTACTCACACACACGGGGTCTCTTGTGCATGCTCCGAGGGTTCCTTGACAGACTTCTGACAAAATTACAGAGTAGAGTCACCTAACGGCAAAAAAATGATACTGATTGACTAGTAGCTTGAACGTTTTGCCGTAGATGGCGCCATAAAATCTATTTGACCTAATTCCCGATTGTATGTACATATGTATGTTCATGTACCAAGAAATGAAACCTTAATTAAAAAGGCACAAGTGACAACTGTTTGTATACAACATTGATTCAGAAGGACTGAACAAACAATGTAACAGCTTCGGAAACAATACATAATTCTGATATGCACGGTTTTTCTATATTTATAATTACGTACCATTGACTACCATTGCATAAGAGAGAGCCAAGAGAGCTCCCGTTTCGGCCGATGCATCTCGAGCTCGAGTTGACAATGGTTGTCGGTGTGGGGTAGAAAACAATTTTCACGTTCTTATTCTTATCTTATTGTTGTAAAATATTTAAAAAAACGAAACAGTGAGTTTCAGAAGACAGTGATCAGACCTAAGAGATTTCCTATGTCAACAGTGGGCATACAGTGACCCGTTACATTATGCATAGTAACCCTGCTCTTATAAACATAATATATATATATATATATATATATATATATCGATATAGATATCAGTTAAAATCTTGCATTGTCATTCCTACTAAATAAGAGAAAAAAAAGAATACAGTTTCATTTGTCCTGCTCTTGATATTTTTTTACGATACGCGAGATACAAATACAATAATTTTCATTTGCGCTGGTTCGCGGTTGGTCTATCGCGATTCATCAGTTCATGATCAATCTTCTCGTGCGTCTGGCACGTACGTTCACGAATCGCGTAGTTCGGCTCAGTTCGGCTGATTGCGGATGATTTTGGTCAATCTTATCGTAACGCGTTTCGCCCTACGTTCGCGTGTAAATCTTCTATTCAGTTCGTCGTTCGTTCCCGTTCCCTTGGCTGTTTCATAAGTGATCGGAATCGCAGTATCCAAACAGTGAAAAATGACATATTTAGATCCATGGTGTCCGCGTTCCTGCAGCAACGTGAGAGGGGGAGAGGAAAAGAGATGTGTCTGAATTACAACAATTTGCTCAATAGCTAATAGACTCGATTCCTTTAGTTGCCTATCTTCATTTGTTTTTTGTTTTTCTTCCTTTAATTCGCCCGTGAGCCCTGAGCTGGGCGAGAAGGGACGAGTAGAGGGTGGCGGGGGATACGCGATGGTGCAGATCACGTAGAAAAGAAGCCAGATGTAAGGGCCAAGCGGGAACCCCGGACCTTGCGCACCAAAGTCCGGCGCTTTAGCCGCATCTTTCGCGAGCACTGTGCGCTTATTGTTAGACTTTGAAATTCCTCTGGTATGCTTTTCACGAGCCATTCACGATGCCCGCATATGCGACGATACTGCCATATCTCGTCCTAGGACTGTTAGGTAATTGTATGCACCATTATCTTCCCCGTTCGACGAGACTTGCGTCCGCGACGCAAATTACACGTTCCGCCTCGATCTCTTCCCCCGGTGATCACGGGGTGCCGTCGGGCCGTCTCTTTGCTTAATGTATTTCAAATTGTCACTAAATCCTGGCCGATCCATGTTATCGATATTCACCTCTCTGTTTACAAACGCGCTTCGTCAGACTGTATAAATAAGACACGAGACTCTCGGGAACTATAAATTGATTAACTCGACGGATGAGAAACTACCTAGTGGAAAACGTTTTGATGTTAACGATATTTGTTAGATATCAATATATCATAAAACATTACACAACCTGAATAGTTCAAATGTATGTTTTATATTGTGACATGTAAAATACTTACAAACAATCGTGTAACCAATACTGTGAATAACGTTGAAAAGTTTATAAAAAATGACATTGAACAGTTTGGCTTCTGCAATGAGTACATTATAAATTGACAGCATTTATTGAGTAAGAAGAATGAAGAATAAATAAAACATAATGGAACAAAAGAACTATTTCAAGACGAAGGTTTTGTTTTGTTTTGTTTTGTTTTGTTTTGTTTTGTTTTGTTTTTGAGGTAATGAAACATTTAATAGAGGAATCAACAATTTCTTTAATTTCCATTCTTTAAGTGAAAATTTTTTAGTTTGTCCAACCTTATATGTCTTTGGCATTGAGTATAATTTGGTATGCTCATTAAATCATTGTATATGTATTTGGAACATAATTGTGTATACTATTCTGAATTTTCTGTACATTATATATGTTATTGTCAAATACCAAAAGATTATAAACAATTATAATTTTCAGGACCTACTTTAGGATAAAAAAAAAAAAAAAAAACAACACCCCCCCCCCACACCCCCCCCCCAGAAATGCTCAGGAAGAGAAGAATGTGGCCCGCATGATCCAGGCAAAAGGAACCACTGTTATGTCTTGTGGCAAATTGACAACATTACCAAAAAGTCTATAATTAAATTGAAGGTACAATATAGTTTAGTGTTTATCCATTTATGGTACTTATTCTTTAAATAATTACTTTGGACCTTGAAGTAATACTATTGTGAATTGCAGGGATGTTTTCTTGATAGTAATGACTGTTATGACAGGCCACATTGCATCGAGAACAGTGCAGAAAGAAAGAAGGAACTATTCTTCTGTTGCTGCGATGGTAACATGTGTAATCAGAATTTCACATGGGACCCCCATCCAACATCCTCCTCCAAACCTATCCAATCTTCTGTTCCACATGGTATGCGTTTATGTAAAATTGCTTTAAGATAAATGAAATTCTTGCGCGATAAATCTGTACGATCTATATTTTTTCTGTATTATTAAATATGAGTTTTCTTTCAGAATCAGAACCCGTTCCAAACACAGAACAACAAATAATCACGCTTGTTTTATCAGTATCCATACCCATGCTCCTCCTTGCTATTATTTTACCATTTTTGTATTGGTGCTATCGACGTAGGAAGTTGGGATATTTCAACGAGGTTTGGAAGACATATGTACATAATATCAAATTACTAAACGTTATTGTTTTGTTTTTGGTGTGGTACTACCAACTGCACGTGACGTACAATATTCTAACAAAGTAAATTTCACAGGTACCGACCTTGGAACCTCTTCCATTGCCGCAACCATCTCCCAATTTGGGGCTACGTCCTATACAGCTGCTGGAGATCAAAGCTCGAGGCCGTTTCGGAGCAGTCTGGAAGGCGCAATTGAAAAACGAAATCGTCGCTGTCAAGGTGTTCCCTATACAGGACAAGCAGTCTTGGCAGACCGAACAAGAAATCTTCAAGCTTGCTCACATGGATCACGAAGATATATTACGTTTCATAGGCGTTGAGAAACGGGGGGACAATTTACAAGCAGAGTTCTGGTTAATCACTGCTTACCATGAGAAAGGCTCGTTATGCGATTATTTGAAAGCAAATGTTGTCACGTGGCCCGAGATGTGCAGAATAGCAGAGTCCATGGCAAGGTATATAATCTTGAAGCATACTTCGCAAATGTCGTATAAATGTTTCTTACTACGAGGTCATTATTATTTTGGTCAGAGGTCTGATGCATCTACACGAAGAGATTCCAGCCAACAAAGCAGACGGTTACAAGCCTGCTGTGGCTCACAGAGATTTTAAGTCAAAAAATGTTCTGCTTAAAGTCGACATGAGTGCCTGCATAGCAGATTTTGGATTAGCACTGATATTTCATCCTGGGAAGCCTTGTGGTGACACACATGGACAGGTATGTTTATCACACACTTTAAATATATTAGAAAATCTCAACTGTGATTTTACATTGCTTTTTCTTATTAAGGATACCTAAGATAGTATTCTGTACTGTGTTAAACATTATTTATTTTCCACATCATTGCATTCAGGTTGGAACAAGAAGGTACATGGCACCAGAAGTCTTAGAAGGTGCAATTAATTTTACGAGAGACTCGTTTCTACGAATCGACATGTACGCTTGTGGGCTAGTGCTTTGGGAGCTGGCTTCACGATGTACTGTACAAGATGTAAATTTTCATTTCTTTCATGTTCTTAAACATTTAATATTTATATTATCGATCGGTTTATTATGTTAGTTTTATTTACTATCAGGGACCAATTGGAGAATACAGATTACCATTCGAGGATGAGGTGGGTCTTCATCCGACGTTGGAGGATATGCAAGAAAGTGTTGTGCACAAGAAAGAAAGGCCACTCATTTTAGAAACATGGTGTAAACATCCTGTAAGTAAATTCTTTTCGATACATCTATAAAATTTACTGTATTTTTATTATAAGGCTTATTCGATTCACGTGTGTTAATAAACACACGTGATCTCAATGAACTTGTCTGTCACAATCTTAGGGACTTCAATCGATATGTGATACAATGGAAGAGTGTTGGGATCACGATGCTGAAGCTCGTCTTTCAGCTTCTTGTGTAATGGAAAGAGTTGCTACGTTGAGTAGGACGCTTGTTTTACATTCGTCGACATTAATAAGAGTTGATAATACCAACGAGACTATCACCACTAAGGAATCTAGTATGTAGTTAAACTACGTGTATTATAGCTTTAGTTACATTGCACAACCATTTTCTGTATCATAAAAACATTTTTATCATATACATACATCAATGAGGAATGTCGAAATACTGCATGTCATGCCGCGATAATTATTATATTTTTTTCATTCTATTCCTTTTTTTAAATAAGTATTTTATTTTTCGAACTAACGCGAGGGATCATGATCATTTTACTGTGTTTGTGGATTAGATAACGAAAAATCGAGTGAAAATACTTTTACAATAACAGTTTTTTTTTCTTAATTACTGTTATTTATTCGACATTATTTGGATGTTTTAACATGTTAGTGTATCTCGTTCATGTGTAGAGTATTTTCGTATGAATCACTAACATTTTTTAAATTTTGTAACCATGCAAAATTATTTAATTTGTAATACGTTACATAACCTTTTTAGTTAATAATGTATGGAGAATCGAATCATACGAATGTATAATCATTCATGAATTGGGTTATTGGTGTGAAAGGCAATTTGATTACCAGAGATTCCGAAGTTTCTTAATCTCTTAAAATATTCATGTTTCGCACATATGAATCTTGTTTAACTGTAAGCCGTACAACGCGGTTAAAAATACTTTTTTTGTGCATGCAGTATGACTGATTAATGCGAACGTTGTAGTTTGTCTTTTTTCTTTCTCTTTTACTGCATGAAATGAAGTATATACTGCTAAGCTTCGAATGTACAAATTTTTGTTTTTAATATGGGATGGTCGGCGGTCACATTCCTCATTGATGTAAAGCAACCATGCAATGTTTGTTCTGAGATAACAAGATGGATAAGAAAAGAAACACTAGCCAAGTGAATTTCAATAATTGAGTTTTATCTGTAAAGTGGTATCGTATGTGAATTGTTATAAAAAAAAAAAAAAGAAAAGATGACTCAACAACCTTATACAAAGTACCTGGTAGGAACAGTCGAGTTAACTGATTGGAAGCCATGAGGAATTTATTAGGATTTCGCACGAAATAACCGAGCTAACTATGATTATTTTGCATTTTTGTAATATAGGTACGATATTTAAGATGACCAATTTACTTCGCGGATGATTGACTCCCTGAACTTTATTTTACTTTATAATACGTCCAACCAAAAAACCTCGTGAGATGAATACACCTTTATTTAAATTAAATTCATATAAATTTACAGAATATCTAATACGGAAGTATAATTTCATTTTTTAATATTCAGATATTGCTTAATATACATGCCTTTTTAAGTAGATAAACTCTTTTTAATATACAAAAATTTCTGTTTTCTTTCACTCTCATAGTTTCGAAAACATTAATATGGCAATATTTAGTCTACCACTCTGTATATGTATGTATGTATGTGACTTCTAGTATATTTAGTAACTTTTTCTCTTGATTTTACATATTACACGCTATACAAAAATGCATTGAATAATCAAAATTCATGCAACGTTTATGTTCATGGATTAAATTTGATTAAGCAAAGTAAGTAAGTCTTCCTTTTATACTTTGCTTCGATTGTGGTAGTTTCTTTGTATAATTATACAGTTTTGTCAAACATCGGAATTTTTTAGTTCGTATACACATGACCTAGCTTCGAAGTGAGTCTTGTTTGCATCCAGTGTACATACAATGGACATGTAAGGTCTTGAATACGTAATTATTATATATTATTTATGTTTTAATATTTAAAGAAGCGGAGCATCTTGCTTGAACCGACTTTCTACAGTTCACATAAATGTTACGAGATATCAAAGGCTTGATCAAAAAGAATGCTTTCTTCATATACATACATTTGAACTAACATGCTTTAATTTTTGTTCTTAGTTTTAATTAGTGTACGTGTAAAAAAGTGGAGTAACGGGAGTAACTTTATATTCATTAAATTAATAAATATTGGTTAAAGTGTTGAATAATTTAATGATTTGCATTCAGACAATACTCTTTCTAAAGATCAGAATTTTACATCTGTTTTTAATCTCCATCCAACTTGTTTACATTAAAGACTGCATAACCAGACTGGATAAGTTTAAATAGTATTTGATAATACTGCAATCAATTGTTAACTTGTGGCAATGTTACTCAGGAAAAAATACGACTAATTGACCTTTCAATATTGTATTAGTAACTAATAGACTTTTGAAAATTTTTGATTCTGTGTGATTCAGCAGTGGAATACTTGGAATTTAAATTTTCATCAAACAATGATACTCTGAAGTATGTAATGTAAAATTTTCTCTGGGTTAAATTTGATAGTGACAAAAACAAAAAAAGGAATGGCCATTCAAGATGCACGTTTCGAATAACCCAGATATATTGAAATTATGGTTTCAGTGAGTCAATTTTTAAATACATGGATGTCTTTTACTTGCTCCGAGTTGCCTCGATTAGAACTAAAATAGCCAACAAACCTTTCTTTACGAATACTCGACAAAATGGACTTTACAATTCTAAATTAGTTTAATGTAATTCAGTATGTTATAATTGGACTATAAGCTGTGATAATAATTGTGCGGATTAAGCGTTACAGTAAACATAAATGAGGCCTAAAACTGTATTTCGACTGTTATTCATGATTCATAATTACAAGCAGAGCAAGTAGAAGATTGCGATTATTTTGTCTTTGACATGATAGGCTTTAATAGTGCCAAAAGGGTAATAATATATGCACACAATAGAGCTTCTTCGTCTTTGTATATTCATTTCTAGCTACGTAAGGCACATTGAAATCGGTAACGTGTACCTATTAATCATAAAATACATGATGTTATAAACGGTCGATTAACCCATGATTGATTGTATAGTATTATGTTTATTTTATAGAAGATGGCAGATCTTTATGTATAATATTCAATCTTGCAATACGATATAATTATATTAATGTTATGCGATCAGAATATCATAGAGCACATAGTTTATTTAACACAGTTACCTGGACATGACAGTCGACCACACGCGATTCTGTACATTTGAGTCAATTATGGGTTAATTGCTCTACTATCTAGATTTAAAACAATTTTTGGACTTTTACATATCGAAAAGGCAGATGACTGCATTCTTTAAAAAAATTTCATTATAAATCTCTTTTTCTTTTCTTTTTAATTTCACACACACATATATGTGTATATATATATGTGTATATATATATATATGATGTATATGTTGACAGTTTCATTTGTGAAAATCATGTAATAAGAATGTTCTAATCTCATCATTGCTGATGTTGCCTAACTAAAAACGATCTTTGTGTATAAAGTTACAAAGCAATGCATTTGACGAAAGAGGTCAGTCTGTTAACGCGAAGACTGAAGTACGAATAAAACGATTGTTTAAAATAAAATAAAAAAAAAATAATCTTTTCAATTTTATGGTCTTAAGCATATGAATTCAATAGAGTGCAATGGTGAGGTATTAAGGTATTTTGAAACTCCTTTGTACATAGGTAGATATACAAATCATAAGACATGCATACAACGTATCACGCCATATTGCTTGTCTGTTACTGAAATCATATCCCATCGGTATAATATGTAAATTAGGTTTTAATATTGACAGTACCGTAATGGCATTCCAGTCACCTATAATATACTGTATATTAATGTAAATCAATATTGTAACTCGTGACTTTTAGTATACAGAGATTCGTATCGGTATATCATCAGTGCAGGTACATTAAAGATTTTGACTAAATATTAGAAATTATAAAATACTCCATCATCTTCTGCCGCTTGAATTACAATACTTTATAAGTGTTCAATTTTAATAGATTATTTTATTTATATCGATTCTTGCTGCAGAAATTAGCTAAATTGCTTTAGTCGATCGCAATTGGATTGCAATGGTCTTTTCAACATAACATAAAACACTTGTTAAAATCATGTTTGTAAATATAGTGATATGGTGTAAGACGACGCTCAATATCACCGTCTGCTTTTTGGTACCGTACTTGTTATCGTGAATACGCAGTTTTAAGCAGCTCATTACATAATAATTGTTCTTATAACATTTTTGTTTAATCGTATATCCTGATTTTAATTATACACGGTATTATAATGTAGACTAATCAGACACGTTCTTGTGTCTGCGCATCCAGTCTACCCGTATAAACGGAGGATTGTACATAAACTTTAATAGTTTATTAATTTAGCAGGTAAGAGTATTAAAGAAGAAGAGTAATTTCTCAATTGTCATTTAAAAGGAATACAACTCATAGCAATAGAATGTTCCTACGCACATTGGATGCAACTGTTTTTAAAATCATGATAGCAAAGAAATTTTTGTAACAATCTGACAAATTTTTACAACACTGAGCAGTGTGGAATCGTTAGTTTACAACTGAGAAAGTAATTCAATAAAGTGTATTAATTGTAGATTGTAGTACGTTATCCTTATTTTATAGAATTCTATAGAAAGTATGTCGATTATAGAAAGAAAATGTTCCTCGGAGTAGAGAATCATCATTACAGCGATTATAAACCATTGCAATAGTATACAAGTAGTATACAAGGGGGAATAGAATAGTGGTGCTCGAAAAATTCATATAGTCTATTTAAATGTCTAAACAATTTCATTTGTAATAATTGCATAACAAACGGCACCCAAAATAATAAACTTTTTAGAAAGCTAGGCAATAAAGAATTTTGCTATCACAGCTCAATAAAAGTTGGACGTAAAAGTTATCGAATAATAATGTTGTACAAAGGTTCAGTTTTTCTTCCTAACGATGCAGTTGCATTGTTTGATTTCTATTTGTCGGTCGATTCATAATATTATGATGTATTATCATACTCTAAATGAACAGAATGCCTTACAAAGGGAGTATACCGTAAAACGAGAGGAAGTATATTCAGGGGACAATTTACAATTACGATTTTAGATTTTATTTGATTACACTGTATGCCCCCTCCGCATACTGAAGAATACATGAAGCAAGTAAAAAAATGTGATTGTTGCGAATCACAAGCGCGCGACGATAATAATTTATACACCAGGTTAAAAACTAAAAATGAGACGCTTGAACGTAAAACGGTGCGACACCAACGGAATCGATCATGACTAAAAAATAATATAAGTTACAACAGTAAAAATAAAAAGTTTAACGTTACACCGCACGGTCGCAGTTAATAAAATTACTCGCCTATACACTATGATCACAGTTACATTCATAATAATCATAAGTTATTACATGTCATTATCGTCTTTATCATCCATATTATTATCATATACTTTTACTGTATATATATGTACATTCTGGTTATAAATAGGTGTATGTTCAATTTAATTAAATATAATCTGGTTTGAAAGCCTATGACTAGCGATATCTATTTAGTTTCTTCTTTCGTACTCTCTGATGATGTTTTATGAGTGATACAATACTATTTGCAATTTTTCCGATATAAATTCAAGCGATTCAAACAATTATGGATAATAACAATTACTATGCGATAGTTTAGAAACAATTCTTATGCCTTTCCTTTGTTACACTGTACACTGCTTCTTCATCACTTCGTCGAATATATATTAATCCTTGTTTGTGGTTACGTTTCCGAGTCTCTTTGAAACTTTTTCACCTTATACTGTATATTTTTTAAGCCGACATTACGTGCGGGGCTAAGTCTGAATATTATACACACACCTTCGCGGAACCAAACCTTTTCGATCACCTCTCGCGCATAACAACCATTTGCTATCTACCTCTAGAATCACTCTCAGCTTCTCGCCCTCCCCGAACGCGAGAAGCATCTTATTATCTGACGGAATTTTCTGTGTGATCGTGCGTACCTCTCTGGAACCGAGACGGGCGAACTGTTATTTTACTAATCTATAAAAAAGAAGAACAGAAAAACGAACGAAACGTTAAGCAATCTATGAACTGAAAAAGAAAAAAAAAAAGGCACACATTTTTAACATCTTTAACATCTGTAATATTACTAAGGGGTTATGGACAACTTGAAATTACAATCATGAAACTAAATAAACCCATACCAAGATCGATAAATTCGAAAAACAAAAATGATATTTAACTATCAGTTACAGCTTTGCATGCAAATAATACTAGTGCATTTCGCAGAATTCGCTAATTGATGCCAGGTGCATAATAAAATATAATAATATTTTTCTAAATAGTATACACTTTCCCTTGGAAAAGGAAAAGAAAAAAACACAAAGAATTAACACGTTCGCTACCTATAATCTAATAAAAGAGAAAATAAAATTTCGTTGAACTTACTTTAGAGGTTTTTTTGCGGGTGGATTTCTCGCGGTAGCAGCTGTAGTAGTTGGTCGTGGTAAAGATGTTGACGCTGCTCGTCTTTGCGGGGACACCAAGTGTTTGTCTTTAGACATTACCCCATAGGATTTATAGGGCAGAGAACTGGGACGCGTTAAATGCGTTCGCGTTGTCCCCACTGCTTCCTGATCCACTCTGCTCGTACGCTTTGTTGTTTCTTTATTTCTTAATTCTACAGGCTTTTTTGGTGTGGTTTTCGTCGTCGGTAGCATCACCGGTTTCTTCAAGGATGGAATCCCCGAGACAGGTGATTTTGTATGCTTAGCTGGCCCTGTCACGGTAGTATTCGGCTGTTTCACCGGTGACGTTAGAAGCCTAGGAATCTTTGATTTCCCTAAACTGGTCGGTGTCCGCGTCGGCGACAAAGGTGACGACGACGACGACGACGACGACGACGACGACGACGACGACGACGACGACGACGTGGCTGGCTGATTCTTTGCGTCCTCCTTTCCGCCGATCAATTCCCATTTCTCCCGAAGCTTTCGGAACTTTGCCTCTCCGGACATGTTGTCTTCGTCGTTTCTTCTGTTCACTGGACTATGAGATTTCACACGAGTCACAGGACGATGCTTGTTCGACGCCCTGTTCAACGGCGAGTGTTCTAAACTGTCGGTGTAATCTTCAGAGTCCTCGGAAGCCAATTTATCCAGAGCCCGAAATACTTTTGACCCGATTGGATTGCACAAACGTTTCTTCACGGTTTCCATATCTGACTTATGCGTTCCAGATTTATCGTCGTAGTTGCTGTAAGCGATGCAGGATCTTGGCCGTACTTTCCTTGGACTAGAAACCATTGCACAACTGTCTGTCTTGTCGAAATGATGTTGTTCCTTCGGGGTAGCATCGACATTCCGAAAGTTTACGGCCTACAGAATTGGATTTTAAGTCAGTAATACGAAAATTTCAATAAAAGGCCTTCCGATAGGTTCTGTTAGACAAGGACTTGAACGAACACAGTGAAAGAAATTTTAACAGTCGAATTGTATGTATGTAGTTCTTATTGTTTTAGATTCATCGTACTTGATCGTAGATGGCGTGATAATACTGGATACTTTTTTACGATGGTACTTACACTTATATTATGATTATTCAAGTTTCCGAAACTATTGTGAAGCTGGCGATATTGATACAGAAGATCTAACTGAAATGGACAAAAAGCAAGGGGATTCAGTATGTGGAGGAGAGCGTCGACGGCTTCTCGTGCGTTGGCATTGGCCAAAGCGTTCACGAATAAACTATTATTATTGTAGTGTTTCCTCAAGATTGATTCCCTTGTACATAGATATGCGAACCACGCGTCTAAAGCTCTTAAACTGAAAATATAAAGAAAAATCGTCAGCGAATCTGATCATAGGATATACTTATGAAAAATACATATATCACATCGCGAACACGGTTAACTTACTTCAATAAACCAAATACAAATGCATGAAATTTCAACATTCCTTCTGTAATGATATCCTCGCCGTTGATTTTTTGTACTAGTTCGTTCAACGTCTTAGTAACCGGCCCTTGTTGCGAAGACGCTTCTACCACCTGCCAAACGCTATTCGTTATTGGTCCAAATGTAGAATTTAAATGTGGTTTCAAACCATCCGACATAATGGCGTATAATGCCGGACACAGATTACTAAGACAGATTTGAGCACACTCATTTTTATCACCATAACTCTGTCTACTATGAATAGATTCTCCGTTCCAATATTTCAACAATAAATCTACCGCTTTATTCGTGGATAATATCATTTCTGAAAGTTCGTTCACACATTTTAATATCTCGCCGACACAATTACTTTGAAACATATGTAATAATAAACTTATATTTACTTCTCTTCTCGTCTAAATCTAACGGTTTATTCTCAGGACTTGTATCCCTTCTCTCTTCCGTAAATGCACAATCTTTAGTTTGCTCGTTTGCAACGGCATTTATGTTACTGGTCTGAAATGAATGAAAAATTTATATAATATTCAAGCTTACCAAGCGAATCATTCTCTAGTCTCAATATTACCACCTTATTGTCTAAATACGTTTTCCTTTGGTTTACAGCAAAACTGACAGTCTTTTTCTGCGATTCTAACATATCCGTAGTTTTGGTAACATCTTTGTTCATTCTGAGAGCTAAAAACTTTCTTACATACGATCTCAATTTAACATCAGGATCCTCTGTATCCCCATCGCTACTCTGCGAAGAGAAACCACTACGTTTCAGATAGTCCTCCAACTGTTTCACATCGTCCTCGCTGTGTTCTGAAGTTTCAGTCTCTATATCTCCCGTGCTTGTTACATCATTTATCCTCTCGTGGTATCTCTCTTCCGTCTCATCGACGTCTTTCTCCGAGTCGATGATTCGTCCACGGTACAACAGCTGCAGATCATTGTTCATGTAATATGGCTCTTGCAACGACATTCGCTTATTCGCCTCAGGTGTTTGATCCTCTATTTCTTCCACATCGCCCATCTCGAACATGCTGTACCTCTTGGTCGCAGGAACCTTGTTTTTTCTTAAAATACTTCTAGGTAAAGGTGGTCTTGGTGGCACTTTCCCGTTAGAAACGTCGGACTCGCGATCTCCGTGTGGCAATGAGATAGATCGTTTCGGAAGAGACGGACAGACCGCCGCCGCAGTCTTGGTTTTACTAATCACCTGCTTGTACGCTTTTTTCTCGTTACTCATTAGACTGGCCTCGGAACTAATACTATCGTAACGGTAAAGATATAGTGGATTAGTCGCGTTGTTCGACGTTTGCTGGTTCGTCGAGGAATCTGTTAATATCGTGGAAGAACCTCGGTACCCGGAAGATGGTTGAGTCGCGGTGCTGCTTGTAGATGATGAGTTATTTGGTATAATTTCGCTTACAGGTCGAGATTTATGACGCATCGGGGGCGACAGACAGAACAATGGTTTCTTCACCTCTTCGTTGATGTTGATGTGTCTCGACACTTCTGGTACGTCGTGCAAAATCTTCTTGTACTCGACAGGCAGAAGGAATGTCAACGACTCCCAATCTTTAACATGCGAGAATCCACGTTGACGCAACGCATCTATGTCGTTACAGGAAAACGGTCTACCGGATCTACCAGTACGCTGTTTCCAGCTAACCCTATTCTTACCATAGCACTGCGGTTTTAAGGCTACATTATCTAACCTCGTGTCTTTGATATTGAGAAACGATAAATCAGGTAACGCATAATTCGGATATACAACGTATACTGGTTTCTTATTAACAATTGTTTCTCGTAAAGGTAGATTTTTCTCTTTCTCCGCAGTGGCGGCGGCGGCAGCGGCGGCGACGGCTGTTGTAAATACTAACGATGTCTGTACTCCATTGTCCTCTGTTTCGGCTATCGCCTGAATGCCCGTCGTTTTACAAATTGAATACTTTTTTTCGTACGATCGAATACACGCTGATTTTCGTTGATGATCGAACGCGTTAGGAATGACGTCAAAACTGTTCTGAACATTATTATCATTGTCATGCGTCAAATCCGACGACCTCGACATGCTTTCTGATAATTCTTCTACAGATGCTGATGACATCATATCATCTTTTTTGTGATCGACGATTACGGACGAATGCTTTGGAATGTCATCAGAAACGACCTTCTGATTTTCTACTTCTTTATTATTATGAAGATCACCTTTAACCCAATTGATAGAAAAATCGCCCCCCGGTACCTGACATTTCGAGGTATTATTTATATTTTGCCGTTGTATTTGGGTATTTGTATTTGTATTAGTACCACTATCACTAGCGCTATTGCTTGTAGGCCATCCATTATCGCTAACAGAGTCCGACTGATCGAAAGTAAGACTCATTCCTTCTGCACTCATACTTTTTTGTTTCATAAATAATTTCACAAGACTCAAGTTCTGCAGCTTTTTCCCTGATGAATTATGTTCTCCGCTATCTGAACTTTCTTCATTTATAGACCGGCTCATTACGGATCCTGAACTATGTAACTGTTGTACATGATTATTTGATTCTGCAGAATCGACCTATTAAAAAAATAGTTTCAATTAAGAAAGACTGCATTTCGTTAGCTTATCGAAATGGAAAATGTCACAAAAGACTTACGGAAAAATTTAGAGGTATATTAATGTGCTGTAATTGCGTAGCCTTAGTAAGGTCCGGCAAACTCTGACTTCTTTTATTTGTCCCAGAAATATTCCCGCCGACACCTTGTAAAAATTCTGGTATAGTATTGTTATTGCCTGATGGATGACGAGTCATGATTTTGTTCATGGAAGAATGCTTTAAATTACTCCATGTGGTATAAATTTTAGAATCAGAACATGCCATTGATAAATCTAATACATTTTTCAAGTCCGTGTTCCTATTATAATATGTTTCTGTTGCTTCATAATTTTTCTGCTTCTCTGTGAAAAACACACGAAAATAACTTTTGTGTGCTATTACTACTATAGATCGGAAATCGTTTATATCTGTACCTTGATTTTCAAAATCTTGAGAGCCATCCGAATACATTGTGATACTACCCTCGAAGGCAATTGTGTAGTTATCTTTGTTGTTCACTTGGCATGTTAGTAACATGTCTTCGCAGTCCAGAGAGTCAACGCTGTAACTACCCCCTGGTGGTAGTACGGGTGTCTCTTTCAGGGGAGAAAAGAGCAACGACGACTTGCAAATGGAGATTGTGTCTGTCGTTGAACAGGCTGAATCTTCTCCCTTTAAATCAAGACACGTTATATTATTATATTTTATATGTCGATACACGATCTTTCATGCACTTTGCAGAACTAGCACAGCTTATTTCCATGCACTGGTTAAATGGCATAATTCGTTTTATTAGTCGAACAATATGTAACAACGTTTTCTTTGTTACACAATCGAATCAGCTTAAACTTATTTCTTTCACTGGCCATGCAGAGAGGAACTGCAACCAAACTGCATTTTACCTTTATAATAAGCAAAACTCAAGTCAATTCAAATCACTTTTTCTCATTGTCGACACGAGCTAAAAGATGTTTAATGTTCTCAGCCATTGTCATACCTGGCTGCTAGTATGAGGGCTGATAGATGAACCGATGTCAAGCTTTTCCATAACAGATCCAGATATACTGGCATATCGTTCCCTTTGATAGTTAAACTGCCACCAAATTGGAATACACAATATGTTTAGAACAAACTATTTACAGAAAGTGTGGAAGAAATAGAACCATTCTCGTATGTATATTCTTATGACAATGGAGCGATTAATTGTCATTCACAATTTAAATATGATATAAGATGTTATCTACCGAAATAAGATATTTTCTAAAACAACCACCTGTCCGAATTTGAATAACAGAAAACATTTTTCTAAGAATCAAATTATGCAATTTTACTTGCAACATAACATCGATAATAACAAGTTATAAAATTAACAGCTTATATAATTACTCCCCTGATATTTACCTCTGAATGCTGAACTGGGTCTGTGCACATTACAGGCAAAGCTGTAAGCAAAGTATGAATGTCTGCTGTACGAAAACTTTCCATATCAATTTCAGCCAAGTTAGCATCCAGATTACGGGAAAGATCATCATAGTAACCCAAATCCTCCCGGGAATATGAAGCAGAGAGCGAGGATAATACACTAGGATGAATATGAAGTCCTCCATCTCTGTAGCTGAAATTTTATATATAAATATGTGAATTCTTCAAAAACCAATTAAAAACCCAGATATATTCGGTTATGCTGTAAATTTACCCATAATCAATGAACCACTGATATTCCACATTATCCTGCACAAATTCTGAACCAATCAAGTCATGTTGTATGGAATCTGTGGCAGGATTGGAATTGCAATCAGATCCAGGTGTTTGTGGATCTTCCATCACTGCAGCCCCTTTGCCTGCACCTAAAATAGACGCGACAACATGAATAAACAACACTAATAAAAGAATAGTCTCCAATAAAAAATCAAATAAAGAAACAATGTATATCTCACATACACAAAGCAATGTCAAGGTTTCTCAAACATGGTATTCCTTTCTGATAATGCAACATAGTAAATGCTATGGTAACCCAAGAGGGTCTCAACTGTCAATAATTAGGTGATTTGGTCAAGCATATTTGTATTGTTTACATCTCTGTTGTGGCTCATGACAGATGCCTATACAACTGGGGTTCAGCTACCTCTGCAGTATGTAGATTACAAGGATCACATGGAGAAACAAGCGTGAAATCGGTAGATCGTCTAAATTGAGGAGGTAGAAAAATTCTGTACCTAAGTATACCTGACAACCGTTCTTTATCGATGTAACGCGCACACAGTGGCAACGAAGCCGTAATAAACGACGTATGACATTTCTGCGGCGAGAGGAGAAGTCACCGAATTAGTTCCGATAAAACCACCAACGACACACTGATAAGGATGTCAGTATTTTCCTCCTCTCCGTGCACCCGTGGAATGTTCACGATAAAGTAGAATTGTCAGTGAATGACGTCAGGCTAAGGTTATGGCGGACGCATTTGAGCGAGTGCGCCCGTGCCCCGTGCTCCGTATCGGGGATGATCAAGGCTGCGCGTCATCGCGGCGCTCTCGAGAGGGCGTGTTTTAAGGTTAGTTGTCACGTAATAAATAATTAATCGATCGAACGAAACATGTTAATTTTAGATTGGGCGGCAGTCAACAACGCCGTGAAAAACAAACAAAGGATGTACGAAGTTATTTAACCACCTTTCTTCGAATCTCTATAAAAACAGAAAAAAAAGAATTCATCATGTGACTCAGAGATCTAAACGGATCTATGTACATAGATCCATGCGTGATTGAAGAAGGCCGCTCGAAATGATTCCATCGAAGATAAGTATGTATATATATGTCATTCCGAGGACAAGACGAAAACATCCGAATGGAACATGTGGTATTTAACGCGTGGCGTGTCACGAAATCGTTCTCACGATTTCAATTTTATTCTATACGCTTGATCCGCTTACAGAGATGCGATACGGTTCTACACAACTCATATGTGGATCGTTCATTGTTAACAGTGAATGTGACATGACAAATTGTTACGAAGATGCTTAAATGTATTTTCTGATAATGTTTATTATCTACCGAATTCCTTCCGATAGAATGAGATATATTTTATGTGAAATAAACAGGGAACTATTTTCGGATTAAGTTCAAAGTCGTACCTCGGAAGATCCTTTTCCACCTCATCTCGCCACGGTTGCTGGGAATCCAGTTCTACGGAAAATATTTACGCTCGATAAATGCTCACCGAAAACACTCATACCCGCGACCATATGGCAACAACCCGACTGTCGTTCATAGTTAGAAATTCATTTTAACTCTGCGCCTATGGTGCACGGTGCACGGTTGTTCAGGCGGCGCATGAGCATTACCGATCCGGCGAAAAGGGTGGGCAAAAGGAAATCGGATACAACATGCTTGAATTAAGGTTACGATACGACGTGCTGGACAAATATATAGTATCTGTCGTTTATACACACACACACACACACACACACACACACATCTTTAATAAGGGCATTCTATCTTTTATATTTAAAGTAATACCTCTACTAAAATATACCTACAACGCAACTTTCATTTTCAATGTCGAATCAATCATGGAACGCATGGAATCTGCGGGTAAACTGGAGGGGGGAAATTACTAGAGAGGAAAATCGTTTACAGGCGACTGTACAAATCAAACAATTACATTCAGAACAGCGTAACCATCCTTCCTATGTAGTACGATTAATCAAGGCGTCTACAGACTAGTACAGACAGCACGTCCCACCTGTGGCTATCCTAATTGATGTCTTGCGGACAGCATGTGCTACTGATGGCTTTCCTGCCACAATTGCCCTTACAAAATAGAAGAATTCTGTGCCATTACTTACAGAAATGATCGATAGCATGGTGTCTCTAGTTTTCACAAAAAATAAAAAGTGAAATTCTAGACAGACTCTTATTAACCGTGGAAAGTGATATATGAAAATACTTTGGCGGAACCATGAACTTGGCATCGTCGACTGTTCGCCGTCTACACATGGTAAACCTACGGTTGTTAAAACTTTTATTTCCGTTAGTTCCGGGCGCGGTGTCTCGAAGTCGGGGGGAAAGTTAACGTGACTCGCATTACAAGCCACAATTTGACGGAAGCTGTTCCACACGCTCTCGACGGTCTCAAATATTAATGGCTCTTTGGGTTTTACTCGCCGGTGGAAAAATCGTTCGATGTTGGTCTCTCGCCTCCTCGCAGTGTCGAGGGCAACGGGGATAATTTTAGAAGTGCCGTCCAAGGGGAGTAGCTTGCTGGGGAGAACGGGGATGAAATTGAAGAGCCAAATTTCAGCGACTCGACGAAAATTTTGCACAACCGGAGGTGGCGGGCGAAATATAATCCGAGGAACACTTTTGCCAACGGAACCGGTTCGTTTTGCTGGCTCGCGTTTACGCTTCGCGATTTTCTGGCCACAGACAAGTTAAACGATCAGCCTTTTATTAGGGAGACGTTGATGTCTTCACGGACACGTTTTTTTCTCTCTTGCGAAGATAATATACTAAACTATATGTATACAGCCGATTATGCGTTCGTACGGTATATTTTGTGGTAGTATTTAATTCTCGAGACGAGGTTAATATTCTTTTGTGTTTTAGAGTTTAGACGATACGAGCAAGATACACGGTAAATTGCTTGTCCATACCGGGTATTTAAGTGGTAGAGCAGATGTCGAGCATCTTCTCTTCAGTATGAACGTGTAGAACACTCCCACGGAGTTGCTACCCGAAATAGTAAGGCACCTCGTTCTTCGTCACGCATAACTACGGAAGAGGAGTCTTTTAAATTAGGAAACCGAGTTTTTTCGTCCCCAACCGAGGGGTGAAACCTTGGAAACGATCTTGGGGAAACCGTAGATCACTTTCTACCCGGGTTAAGGGGTTGTAGACAGTACACGCCACGAGTGACGTAAAAATGTTCAATCGGTTACAAAGACGTATATTTGGGTGCGTTTTTATTAGCTCGCTAACTACACCTATGTAACGTCCGCTAACAACACGTTTATTAGCAATCATCAGGCACATCCATGAACACGAAACAGTATATACTGGCAATTGCAAAAATAGTGCTGAAACATCAGGCTTCGGTGATGTTTCACGTTACGTAGTAGAATTGAGAAAAATAGACGGCGAGGTACAAAGGAAAAAAAACCTAGGCCAGAGGGATTCCGCTCAAGGAATCTGAAACCGTCTGTTCACGGATCAGCTGCCTTTATCAATTGAATTATCTGAGTTCACGATAAATTCTTCCTCCTTTAGTCAAATATTCAGAGGACTGCTTCGCCGCCTACAGCTTGACACTGACAAATGTGTCCGCCTTTCGTGTTGTTCGAAATAACACGTAAAATCAAGCTAAAAGTCGTATACATATAACAACGCAAACTATCTGTACAGAATTAAACCGAATTAGAAGGGGATATTACGTGTTTCAACACGTTGCATTTGTAAAGTCGTAAGACTGACAGAAACTAATTTAAATCGTCAATCCACATTCCACCATAATCTATGGATCTTCTGGCCTTCTCTCTCTTTCTATATGTATACTACACAAAAAGAAAAACAAAAAAATAATAGAAAATAAAGTGACTAATTTCCTCGAACACCTCAAGGCTTAAGGGAAAAAGCTTGCTTCGAACTACATATATGTATAAAGCTAAATTAACTCCAGATGATTGGCACTACCGTAATCTAGCTTACCAAGTTACCGACCGATTCTTTCTCTCTGGAGCTTGATATTTGATAGATGGCTGCCACTTACGACACTTACAGCCCGTTCAAAGGCTCGGGATTAGTTTTTGCATGCCCACGACAGAATGTTAAGGGGCAATACCCACGGTTACAAAGTATACATTTTGTATATCCTTACGATTGTACACGAAGCAATTGCATTTGCGGCCGGGCATCCGATAATATTTCCCTTCTTGTTGTCCCTTTCGTTTGCCCCGGTAAAAGAATGGCGGTCGTGCAGGCGTTTCCAATGGCGGGCTCATCCGGCCCACGGAGAATTCAGCTATTTTCATGATGACACACAACAAAAGCACTATCATCATTTCTCAAATGTTCAACGTTACGTTATCCGATCACGTTACAACATAGTATGTAGTAACGCTTTCACGGCGGATAACAATCAGCTAGTACCGACAACAACAACAACAGTCCCTTTTCAACAATTAACTTGCACAGTTTATGGAAACGAAGAAGAATACGAAGAAATCATTAGGAGAGTTTACCAATTGTCTGAACGCGACAACAACGAATCTTTTGCTCGTCCATTGTTTTAAAAATGTTCACTTTTCATTATTCAAGTCGGCCCGAGTACATTTATCACTTCAAAAGTTACATCACGGAACCGAGGAGTTCCCGCGGTAGATACACTCTCGTCGTCGTCGTCGTCGTCGTCGTCGTCGTCGTCGTCGTCTCTCTCTCTCTCTCTCTCTCCTCCCGACACACTCTCCAACATAAAAGACGTTTACACTTTTGACGAACGGTGGAAACACGTGAAACACCACACCACCCGTCGTTGATCACTCCGCTCCTGTACTCCAGCCGATGACACCTTTCAAAGATCCCTTTGTTTACAACACAGAGCGGTGGTACTTCGTCGCATTCACGGTTTACGCCTCCGACAATGAGGACCCAGAATCGCGACGACTGCACCCACGGTTTTCACTCTTCACCGACCGGAGAAGCGTCGTCGCGCGCCTAGCTGCTCACAGATCACACGTAGAACCAGATGGTTTTTAACCTATTAACCGCTCTACCGACCTCTATCCGGTCGTCGTAGAAAATGCATGCGTTGGTTTTGTCTTTCAGAAATTGGAAAGAACTTCCGTTTATTCCTAGCAACTGTCCCCTGAAAGTAAACTATTAGATTCCCCGTGTTTTTAGGAACAAGAATTTTTTCAGATTTTACACCTTTAAATCGTTCAACACGACTTCGATGAGTCAGGGTTTATCGGTATGATTCAGAAATTGCACGGAAATCGTGCTCGGCGGTGCCGGTTAAATCCAAAGTATTGTACGCGGTGTGGATTGATGGGAATGAGGGATATTTTTGAAACGCGATTTTCGGCGCCGGCAAAATAGTAATAATAGTGCGTTACGTCAGCAGACTGCGCGCTCAACCGCCTAAATTGCAACAAGTGGCGAGGGTAATTGTTTCGAATTAATCGAACGTTAAGATAACGAGGGTTCGACGGACCGATTAATGTGTTCGCGTATACGGGCCAGACGATAAAAACTATTGGAACATTTAGTCATATGACGGTCGATAATTGCGTTAATCAAGTCTGTGGGTAATTCGGGAAACTCAATATATACCGAGGACACAAAGCAGCGATAATCAAGAATGTTTCTCAGAATCAACGTAATTGTATTAACAACCGTATCAGAGTTAAAAGGTCATCGGTCACTTGAAAACATTTGAAAACAGAAATTACATCTACTACGGCAGTAGACTGCAATCCTAAAGTCGAAAAAGGCAACAATAGAAGTTGTGAAGACTCGTTAAATAGAATATATACAAACATAATTTTTTAAGAACCTTTAGCCTATAGGTAGGTACTTTCCTCGAAAGTGTAAAAAAAAATCATGAAAGTGACCCACTTTTCATGACGCTTTAGATAAAAAGAACCCTCTCCCCGCCCCAACAAATGCTCCATCGATAGTCTATCATATAAATTCATAAGGTCAAGCGATTAATTTCACCCGTGTCATAGTAAACAATGCCCAGCAGAAGCTCATTAGAATAAGTATGTGAGGGAATATTCGAACACGAGCCTATCGTTGCAATATAAAGGATGTGTGTGTACGTAACGAGTCGTTGAATCGGAATTAATTCCTCCTGGGGCCAGTAAATGAACGCGGTCGAATATATCGAGTGGCATTCAAAAACGCGACAAACATTTCCCCCACATGAGTGAACACACATGAAGCAAAAAAATAGGATCGATCGATCGTAAAGGGGGCGAACCTGTATAGTTCTTCACAAAGGAGGAAGGTTCCAGCGAGAGAACGTACACAAACAACAACACACATGAGCACGAAAATGACATCGAGGTTCAGCCGGATGTTCTCGAGGCTCGTCACTCCCGAATTGGCGTTCGTGTTCGCTGAAACGAATCACGATTATTACATCGATGTGATGACTTTGATCTGTATAACCACTCAATACGACACTCGACACATCCACGCGAGCCTATCGAAGCGCCGTAGTTAGATAGGCTAATTCGTGGAACGATTATAGGCACGTTAACCGATAGGTACGCGCAATATTTTTCCACGTTTATTTTGGCGGAATCAGTTTCTGGAGCGCAGTCTGACTCAGACTGCCCTAACAGCACACGTCCTGCGCGGGAGAGCGTTTGCACACGGCACGACACGACGCGGAGTTTAATCTCTATTAATAAATACTCGCTCTGCCTCGGCCAGAATAGAGAGCAGTAGCTCTATTCTGTCGGCTCATTGAATGTACACGCGAGATGTTTCATAACAAAGATCTCGTCGTGTTACCTTCAATCGATTTATCGTTTGTCTCACGATTGAACGCATTGCGATTAAAAACCGGAAGCAACACTAACCCCAAAACACCCCGATGACCATGATCGTACGGCAACTCCGTGTTACGAGTTACGAACCTTTAACCTTTACATCGTTGCACCGACTGGTAATCGAATTATTGTTTAACTTGATATCCAGCTACAGATCTCTGTTGGTAATTATTGCATTACCTGTTGGACAGATATTTCTCTTTCATTTTTCATTCGTTACTCGGGCCGAAACTCGGTCACTCGGGTACACTCGGTAATCACGGTGGGACTTTCGATTTGAAATTCGAGGCATCGCTGCAACTTGCGCTCCGAGAAATCGATTCTCGTATCAACCGTTAAAAATAGTCTAATGACGTTACTCACTTGCATAGACAGAGAAGAAAGATTTTTGGACAAGGTGCAGTTCTATCGTTCGAGGGGCGAGGGTACGGTTTAATTGTTCTGAAGCACCGGATGCAAGATGATTCTCAAGTGACCACATAGATTTGTCACTTTCACGATGAATCATTGAACGATCGGGGGATGCCCGTACGATTTTCGTTGCATTTTATTGTGACATTTAACAATTACTTTTTTTTCAGACGAAATATTTCAGGGTCGATGGAAGTTTAAGTTTCATACGCAGAGTAACAGCTTGACTGCGAACTTAACCCCCAAATGAAAAATAAAGTTTAAACAGGTGCAGTTCATACCGGTTGTTTAAGTGTTACAACAACGGCGTAGACCTCTAAACAAGGCTGATACGTAACATGAACTGCCGGCAAGTCTCGTGAAACTCAAGAATTTATAACAGAAATGTATGCTAAAAAGTTCGAATTTCCCTGCATTGTAGGCATTATCAGGAATGATATAAAACAGGCTATGATATAAAATTCAATTTTTGATCTTCTATTGAATGTTGTTTTAGTCACGAACACCTCAATTATGATGTAACTATAGTGCCAGTACGTAGCAAAACACAATAGGAAAATCAATGTGAAATTGATTCGGGCAATGGGAATTGTAGGAATGGGTAGAAAGAAGCGGTACGCTGAAATAATCCCGTTTGCTACAATCGCATTAGGTATACGGTTTTCTTTTATACAGTGTTCGGTAAATGACACCGGACAAGGACAAAGAATATCCTAGAGAATCACAATGCAGTTGCCACGGAATACCTAGTATTACCAGCGGCGCGCAATAACATACCGAAAAATCGACGTCCCTCTAGGAATTAACGCTACAGAAATATCCACTTTAGGTACTCTTCTCTCGAGTTGTTTAACGAGCAATGAACACTAATATACTGGGTGAACCATAAATCAGTCGCGGTTACACAAAGCACACCTCATGCAGTTGAAATCAAGAGGAAAAACAACAAAGAAGAAACATGTGTTGGGCAAAAAAATTGGCTAAAACAAGTATTCTACATACTTAGATACAAAGTACTATGAAAAAAAGATCTCGCTTTGACTTAGAAGATTGATCTGCATTGTAAAATAGGTCTTGAGAAGTATAAATCAGGAAAATGTATGCGCAACCGAACTCACCAACACGTTCCCCGTTGCCGCAGACAATATCTGTCGCCAAGGTCTGAAAAATATTAACAGATTATTAATTCAAGTTGCTCGGAAAAATCTATTCGTGTTCTTAACACTAAAAGAAACAAAGTACAAATGATTCTCTCTACTATTTTATATCAGTATACATTGTAAATTATTATACCGTAAAGTTTAGTGACATAATTTTACCCTTGATATTTCAATGAAAATGCAAGAAGCCGGAGAGAATGCGAAAATAACTTTTTCTCAAAATATATTTGAAATTTTTTTCCCTAGTTTCGGGATATTCAGAGGGACGAAAATTCACATTCCCAAAGCTGTTTCGTCGTGGTTCACACACGTTATAAAACGCGACGCTATTTTTAAACGTACACAAGTGGCGGCGAAGGAGTAAGTATCTCCGAAAGATTGTTGGTGCATTTCTTCTCGAGAGTCGAGAGCTAAGATAAATATCGTTAAGGGGAAAATGCCTCTCGTTCCCCACTATCATACGGGCGTAAGCAAAACAATGTTGGAATTTTACATGGGTTGAACGTGAGAGGAACGACTGGCCATGGCCCATGGCCCATGGGATCGTCGAGCTCTAAAACATGTTTCTAATGCTCCAATAACGTTTGAAATTTAACACACGGCTAGTTCAAAACACACACGATAACTCGGTTGTGATTAATGTGCAATGCAACGACAAATCTTAACGGAATTAATTGGAATGTATAGCAGAAACAATAAAGAAATTTATAATTAAATGTGTGAAGATTATACAATGAAAACTTGAACGCTGATAATCTTATCGGTACACGTGTATAGCGGTACAGTATAAAATAATATCCAAGATATTGTATATACATATTTTTCCTCCATTTGTATAAAACGTAATCGCGGTGTCGAGAATTCGTCGCTTGGGAGAACACGACCGCGATAAAACTTCTTCGGATATGTGCCCGCCCGCCCGGCCTCTCGATCCTCCGTTTTGCAATTCCGAAACACGTTTCTTTATACGGCCCACATGGCTTTGTTCCGTTCTTTCTTCTTTTTTTTTTTTCCTCACCGCGAGTATACCCATATAAATCTAAGCAAGGCGACCAAAGGCGACGGGAATCCTAATTACCTCGACAGAACTACAACCGGAGAGCGATTCTCGACAAACAAAACCCCTTTCGAGTTTGCCTTCGACGAACAAGGTCACTGGATCCTAATAAGAGTCCGACCGTTCATTGAACAGAGAAAGATGAATCGTATACATGTATTTCTTGGTACACTTATCTTCCGGTCGCGGAACTTCTTGAATCGATCATTATCGGGCTCCCTTTAGTTTACCAATTAAATAGCGTGTACCAGTGGTCCGATGAACCTATTCTTTTAGTATACGAATGACATTTTTACAGAAAATCTAATAAAGCATTGAAATGTTTTCTAACAAAATCTGGACCGGGAATATTCTAAGAACGAACGAACACGATAGAAACCACGTAGCTCCTTCGAATCGGACGTAACCTTCGCATCGATTTTACACGATATGGACAGAGGTCAATGACGTATTAGGTTCGACTGATGCCTCCAAGGAGAGGGGGTACACAGAATTAAAGGGAATATAAATGGTACAGAAGTTAAAAGAAACTATGTATATCCGCGGCGATCCTGTTTTCCTCCGCGCGAGATAACGATACCGCATTCCAGCCCGCTGGTGATTACGTTAATACACACACGTTAGAATAGAGAAACGCCCACGCGCACGGGCTAGGTGCCTAGCCTAGAGAGAAAACGAGTCGATATTAGGAGACGGTGTATGTATGTATACCGCAAGTACCACTCACGTTCATGGTGAAGGGACAGCTGACAGTCGATCCACGTAACACACGACACACTCCCCGCGAATTATGGCATCGCTGCGCTGTATATATCCCGGTAATAACACACTGTACAATGTATCGTTACGAGCATCGCCACTTTTTCGACGTTAAAAATTACACGGAAAAGGGATGTACACCACCACCACCACCTCGGGTCAAATGCATATTCTGAGTCACTACGGGCGAAGAGAGAGACAGAGCCCCTCCCTGGCTCTGCAACAACCCCCTGTATACGTGTGTGTCCTAGCTAGCGGCGGCGGACGCGCATGCTCTCGATTCGACTGTTGTGTCGTCGTTGTGCACACACCGTAGAAAAGAAAAGGGGGATGATGATGATGATGATGATGATTCCTTGGTGATGTGTTCGGTTGAGGGCTGCTCCGTATATCCCTTCGCACGCGCAATTTCAAGCACCGACGCCCCAAGTATCCTCGGGTTCGGAGTCCATGCGAAGGCCCCAACGATAAGGAACTGTCGGCGATCCGGACATCCCCTTAACGTTTTCTTTCTTCCCAGGGAGAGACGCGCGCGCGCATGTCCCGACCACCCTCACTGGCCGTCGATGATCGAACGACTGATCCACGATTTTCCCTTTCTCTACGCGGGTTCACCAAACATTTCCTGGTTGTATTCCTCTGTCTTCTTCTTGCCCACCCTGCGTGTATTTCCTCTCCGCCAATGGGATCACACGTGCATGAGTAATCGTCGAACGATAACGATTAAACGAATTCTTTAGACACGCGAATACGATTCTCTTTTCTGGTGCAGAATGCGTGACGATCGTGGGGCTACGATTACGAACCGACGGCGCCTTATATTGATTTTCTGCGCCTTTGATAGCCGTCGACGGAATATGGTTGTTATGTATGTAGTTACTTCTTCGCATGACCGGCACCCTACGCTTGGAATTACGACTGCAGAACTGTATGGGCGATCGAGATGAATATTTTTTAATGATAATGCATTCGCCTACCTTGGAAATTCGTTCGAAAGATTGCTTGACGATGAATGGTAGAATGACACATAATCTGGGGATGTTTGGGCGAATTTAGATCTTTCTAGGCTATTTTATGAAAAATGGAATAATAAGGATTTCGATACACTTTTGTCCCAGACTTATATGCTTTGTCGTGTTTTATACTTTGTATTTACTTACAGGAGTATGAAAACATGTAATTCATCTTTCTTACAGAATTCTTAAGTAATTTTAAAAGTATAGAAACTCTTACCGTTCATTGAGCGTAAAGAAGGGATTTGAAAATACCGCCCTTTTCTTCTCTAAATCTACAATAGAGTCAAAACATACGGAATTACCCGATGGTATTATAAACCAAGTATTTTATAGTTTCTATAATAACAATAAATTAATTTAGTATCTATATAGTAAATATTGAATCGATTTATTGAAAATTCTTTCAATTATATTGTTATTTTGTTCAAGAGAATATATTTCGTTATTACGCTTGATGTTGTTTGCATGTGGACCAATCAGCGCGTAGTATTTTTGAATTGGTGGACCTATTAGGTTTCACAGGCAAGTTTGAAATTAGTTCGTTGGAATTTCTCGTTTGAATCAGTACGTGAGTCTTGACAAGTAGTGTAAAATATAAATGTTTCGTGTTAAAACTGTTCAGATTATGTGAGCGAGTGTTCAAATGTCGAAGAAGATCGTAAGGACGTTCAATATTCATCATAACAAAATGAAGACTTCGAGGTTCTGAACTTTAAACCGAGAATCTCGTATTCGTCACCGCATGTCGAGGCAGTCCTCCACTTTCCAGCAAACAGGCGAAGGTAAGTAATAAATTATTAATATACTTTTTATTATTGGTTTTCTGTATCAATTATTATTGGATCATTTACGTTCGATTTCTTTGTTTCAAAGATTTCACATAAGGTAACAGTTTACCTTATGCATGCTCCCGTTCGCGTGAATTACCAAATCAAATTGAAATTTAACGGAATACCGTTACTATCTTGCAAATTTTATATTGAAATTGAAAAACATATTTAAATATTGAGTACAAGCAAATAGAAATCGGTTAATCATTCTTGCTTGCACTTACTTAGTATGTATTTCGAAATGCCTGAGTCACTGTATGCATGTATTTGCATGTCGTGAGTTGGCGACGAGGAGTCAGTGGTTCTCAACGTAACGGCATCGTATTAACCAGATAAATGTTATCTTCCGTTTTAATCTGTGTAAAAATCGATTAAAATACCCCTAAGAAATCGGATTTATCTGAATTTATGCAATCCGTAATTTGACATTTTGTACCGGAACAACATTTTTATTGGCTCGTATTTGTTAGGTACAAAATAAATACTTTTATAAAAAATATAAATCTTCCATACAATCCGTTTGTAAACGATGCACACACGTATGCGACAATGGTGAAAAAATACATTTATGTTACACATTCCGCTGACCTATGTAATATATTAGATGGTACAGGATTTCTGTGCACTTCTGCGTTCCGCTGCTACTTCGCTTCTACAATTACACGGACGATTATGTACAGACCTTATTCAGAGAATTGACTCTACGCTATAGTCGCGATATTGCTAACGGTTCTATAGAAAAATAGAGGGCAATACACACATTTCATTTTGTGAATTTCGTCAGGACCATTTCTTATGGTTTGGCATACTTGTTAGAGGAACTACTGTTTTACTTGGCATACATGTTGCGATAATCCTTTCATAGTACACTCGGTCTTCTATTCGTGCATCATTCGGTATTGTATACAGTAACGAAAAAAGAAGATATAAATTTTGTTCTGAAACTGTATTAACCCTGGAAGTACAATATGGGGTCCTCTCTGATCTGATAGAATGTACAAGTCAAACTTTAGGGGTACAAACGTTTGCACGTATTTTGGAACGGATATCACAGATATCCATTAATTAAAACCAATATATGAAAATATGATGATACATACATACATATATACATATATATATATTTTTTTTTTGTGAATGAAACAATCGTGTCCACTAGACTCCAGGATGTAAAGAAAAAGACATGTATATCCAGGGTTAAATAGACATACACACATGATGCGGTTTAAGTTGAATAACTTTTCCTCAATGAGAAAAAAATAACAAATGATTAATACTTTCCATGTCTCTTGTATTCAACATCTAATTCTCTTCATTGACATTCGTGTACTGCTCGTCAGACAAACTTTGATGAGAAAATAGCCTCCATAGTTTGGTTTTTCCAACGAGCAACGTAAGGAATGTACACAATATCTAATATTGCGAATTAGTAAATGTCTTTCTATGTTGACAATGGGCTTTTGTGACAATTAATAACGTATTCGGGGGTAGAAATCCTTACGACCTAAATGCAAGAATAAATATACTTCCTCGATGGTTGGGTGTGGTGGTATACACTGTTATACGTATCGTCTATTTTTTGGCGTTTTACGACATCTTTGCCGGCCGAAGATCGCTATTATACAAATCACTATTGTCGCAAGGAGCACCGCTCCTACCGCCCAAACTGCTTTACTAGTACTTATCTTTGGTTTCTGGTCTTGTTCAGCGTCATCGTTATCGTATAATGACTCAACAGGAGGAACTTTAGTTGACGATTCTGGCGCTAACACTTTATGGGTATCTGGTTTTTCCTCTGCCACGTGTACGGACGATTTAGACTCTAGGTTCTTAGTGCTACCGGATACGGCGTTCATGTCACTCCTTCCGTTATTTTGTTTATTTTCAGGCATCTTGATAGTCACTTTCTGTCGGCTAACTACACTTTTTGGAGTGGTAGTTGATGTGGTGGTTACTGTGATCGTTGTAGGAGCATTAACTTCTTCAAAGATCTTCTTCTCTAATTCTTCGAGCTCTGATTCCTTGGCAATGACTGCCTTGTATGGAAAATCTTCTTCTAGTTCGTCTACGTAATCTTCTAGAGGAGCGAAGAACGACAGAAGTGGATCAGAGGTGATTTCATCTATTTCTAGGTACTTGTTGATTACTCTTGACCAATCGTCGGCACCTCCATGTTGTATCATCTTTCTGTTGATGGATAAAATCAATTTTGTAACTTCTTTGCGCTTTCGATAATTGTGAATAAGTTGCAATTCGATACTCACATGAATTCAGCCTTCATTTGTTTTCCTATTATTGAGTCGTATCTGACTTCCGTGGACTCCATTAGATGTTGGTAGAATTGGAAGGCGAGAAGTGTGCCAGTTAATTTACTGTAAAAATTGTACTTATGTATTCATACCGCAGTATAATATCGGAGTCGTATTGTCATTATTGCTACTTACGGAAGGTACGGTTTATTACTGGTGATGTAATCGTCATTTAAAAACGTGGGAATTTCAGTGCCGTTAGCATCAATACCTTCGTATTCTTGCCTTAAAAAAAAAAAAAAAAAAAAAAAAAAAAAACTTCGAATTAACATTCAGCGAAAGCTACTCGTGAATATATAACATTAATAGGTAGCAACCTAATACCTGTATTTCCACCAAGATGATATTAAATCCTCGGTCTTTGTACTGCCTGTTTCAATAGCATTAATTCTCCACATGTCTGCAGACATATAATAAGCCAGTCGGGGTAATACGTTCAACGCGGTAATCATTAGCGACACCATTAAATGTTGTTGATTATCAGTAGAATTATCCGTAACACGGGTGTAGTTTAACCAAGCAGGACTGGCTGCCAGAATGCTAAATAGTTCCGATACACCATCTTCCAAGGCTGAAAAAGAAGAAAACTATTGATCGTAATGAATTCTTCTTCACTGGAGCATATGCAATACATTTTAACATATTTTTTCCCACCAGAATAACGATTAGCTATATTAAGTACTGGATTAGCCTCCAAAGTCATTTGATTGAATACAATTCCTACATTTTTATGGGCAGAGAGAAAGTTGCTCAATGTGGGTTCATAACAAGTAGATACTCTGTAATGATAATAATGCTTAAATTTACATACATGAAATGGTTACTATAAGTAGACCAAACTCATTTAGAGAACTCTTTCAGCTGCTCAACCGTGAAGTACATACCTCATAATACCATCGTCGCAGAAATTAATTATTTTAGATGGACACTGCTGATTGAAATTGCTTTTATTCCAAAAATCAGCTTCTGGAACTTGGTGTAACAACTGTGTGCCCATAACCGAGGCAGTTTTATACAACGACCTTCCCAAGAGTTTCTAAAACGATACTTAATTGATAATATAGCTCACTTTTATGTATTATTAGAATAATCGCTACTTACCCTTCTCCAAAGATTCTTTTTTATGTTATACATTAAGTCTGGATAAGGTGATGTGTCTACCGATAGAGGAGTCCAATCACTTCCTTGTAGTGATCCTATTCACAAAAGACTATAATGGAGATAACTGCTGCATACATTTAGCTACATTAGAGTGTTGACTTACCAAGTAAATAAGCTGGGATTGTTTCATTCATATCAATATTGTATTTGCGAGACAAGTTGTTCATTACATATTTCAATACTTTTTTGTGAAGATTAGTAATTTTACTCCATTCGTATTTGACTTTTTCATAACCATCTGTGTATCCACTTAATAATTCCCAGTATTGTGTAACATCTTTGGCATCTGAAACAATAATAATAATAATAATAATAATAATAATAATAATAATAATAATAATAATAATGTTTTCCTGTATGTATACATAAGTTTCAATTATTCGTTGTTTTTTTTCAAGTACCAACCATTTTCTTTGGCAGCTTCTTCAACAAGTGGGAGGACAATTGAGAAATTTGTAGCTAGTGGAACTAATTCTTTATGCCAAGCTGTCCAAACATTGTTCTTCTTCTCAACATTGTTGTTAAGAGCCAATACACGTTCCACATCTAAAAGTAACAATATTGTTTTAGTATTTCACATATGTTTCCTTCCATTAATTAATTCGATTTAATACCTTTACGTGTGTGGTTATTTAAGACTCCTCTATGCACAATAGATAATCTTTGAAACTCTGTTGTCGCAGCAAAGTGGACAAGCTGCAAATGTAAAATTATTTGACATATATATATACTAACATATGTTCTTTAACACTAAATTCATTTAAATACTGCTTACTGTTTTAAAATCGTCGCTCTTCAGTAGAGCATCACCTGCTTTCTCAGCAATCTCATACTTGTACTGTAAAGATGGATCACCTATAACATTCCTGGAAATATTAATAACTTCGTTTCTTTGTATACTCTTGAAAGTAGCAAAACTAATTAATTTCTCTTCCTGAAAAGCAAGAAGAAATAGTTAGAATTACAAAAATATTAGACACATATACATACATACATGTATAGGCTGTTCCGCGTAACTTCATGATTTGTAATACTCCCTTTGATAATATTTGATACTAGATACCGAAGCATGATAATCTACAGTCAATGAAGGTCATACGTATACGAAGCTTTACATGATCCGTTCTTCGGTAGAGATTAAAAAAAAAAGGAAATATTTTAAGCAAAAAAGTTAAGTGAGACATTCCCGTATAATAAACATGAATATGTTTTATATTGGTCTGAAATTTACCCATATGGACAGCGTTTCATTGGACGGAGAATTAATGAACGACCATTCGGCTTCAGCCGTATTCGAACAAGTATCCTCGTAATCGAACTCAGTTAAATCCAAGAAAGCCTTGACTGAGTCATTTTCCAGCGACGCGGTCGCGCAAATCATGAGATTAAAAATTATCCAAGCCCATTTTGATGGCATCCCTTTGTGCTGTTAGAAAGAAAAATTATCATAAAAATAAGAGAAAAATGTAGGTTCATCGGGGGGAATTCCATCCGTGAAAAGAATACGCCACGGAGTAGACTTTCGAATATTCTGCCGAACATCTTCAACGTTGCTTTCATGAATATTCGATTTTCCCGTTACCGAACGATCATACGGTTTCTCAGTTATGTATTGAAAAGTATCTTAGTCATCCTCGTAATGAGTCACTTGATCACTGTCATTCCCTTCAGAGAACACTCGATATTTGCGCTTGTCTCGCCCGTTTTCGAACCAATTCACGATTTACCAATTCGAAACTAATTGGACTTAAGAAAATTGGGGATCTGGGTCACCATTGTGATCGGTTTGCGCAGACAACAGTCTGTAGATGGTACCTCCCCTTAATGGACCTCTTCCCTCTTCTTGTACGAAAATACATATTTCGTTATCAATGAGATTATCTCAGAAGTGAATGGAGTAGGCACGTCGATCAATAAAAAAGAGGTCGAGTAAACAATGCTGTTCCTGTTTTCGCGTTAGACGTCGTTTTGTGTGTCGTCTTAAAGGAAGAGTCTGTCTTCCAAAGAACTTATAGCCAGTAAGACCATGGCATTTCCGTAGAAACTTATATGTATGTAAATAATCAAGAAATAAATGATCTTTAAAAAAAAAAATGTTATTTATACTAAAAGAAAGTTGGAATCTAGTTTGACTTAATTCTGCTGTTTCGTTCATAGTTTAGTTCTGAATTCATTACGAACACACGGTGTTTGACCTTTAATTACACGCATCAAATGTTACGTATTGCTTGTTTTCGCGTGATATATCACCGAAAGAAACTTCTAACGTATAACGTATAAACACAACATAACTTAAAGCCATGGTGATCATGGTTCGTAAATCATCTGACAGCCGATTGGTCGCGGTCACACCACCGCTTCTCGGATTTAATTGTTTCCAATTTGGCCATACGGCTATGTCTCGGCAAACGATTGCGACCATAGAGTTTGCCACAGGAGTCTACATATTAGTCTATCGACGCGTTCAATTTATCATTGAGAACCATTATTAGAATTTAATTTTTTTTTCATGGCGTCGATAGAAATTATTATTGTGTGACCGTGTCGAACGCACGAATTATCTCGTTCTTATAGATACGACAGAATATCCGAGACTCGCGTAATCAACTTGTTTTTCTAGATTCTAGAATAAAAACAAGTACACATAAGCGCTGAAACGTTTTTTTTAATAGCAATCGTAAATGAACTAACTACTATTATTTGATCATGTGTGTATGAACTGAAGTTGCCGTTTCTATGAAACTCGTGATATGTTGCACGACGGATGTAGCACCGTGTCTACTATCCATGCATGTGCTCTGGTGTTATTAAGTCACCGTACCATTAAGTTGGTAATTTAAAACTCGCCGTATGTGCCGGTCAGGACATATTTGGATACGCGTAAAATCGTGTTGTTGACTGGAAGACAATGGAAACTCAGTGTTACGTTGTGTATAGTCGATAAAGTGTGTATACCTATATGTATACATATGCCTGTGTGCATCTGCTGTGTGTACAGGGGTCAAAAAAATGTATCGATTACGCGACAATATTATACCACATCGATCGAGTTAATCAGTCCCGATCGAACTTCCGTTGATTTAGTTTATTCGAGAAATTCGTAATATGTACACAGAGCCTGCGCGCTTGAATAATTCTTGCCGTTCTTAATACATAAATGTTATGGTATTATCGGCAGAAATCATTTACGCGCGCACTGGACATTTCCGGTATACGCGTAGTTGTTGGCTCATTATCCGTTGTACCGTGAACGAAAGAAAAAGGAAATAAAAGAAATCACTTTGTATTATACGAACTGGTTCGACCGGTACAATGTTTTTCATCGCTATGAATACATAAACCTTTGTAAGCCCTCTGGTCCGTGGGGTTCAAGTGACGCAGAAAGCGTGCAGAAGAAAGGAAACGGTCTTGTCGTTAACGAAAACGTGTTTACAAGCGCGTTGAATTTTCGCGGAACTAAAGGGGCGACTCTATTGAATGGAAACACGTGACAAATGAAACCTTAATTTGCCAAAAATGTTTAACCCCATAAGATTTATATTTCAAATTTATTTCAATACAAATTTTAATGTTGTAGATATTAAATATATTTTTAATATTATTTAAATAATTTTTATTTTAGACACTAAAACTTAAGGACCAATCAAGTGCTGTTTGTCATTAAAATTTTAATAAATCTACAACCTGGGGCCTGTAAACGGTTTAAATTACAATTGTTTATTAAACCGAAGGTAGCTATTGGGATGAATTTAATTTTGAAGGTAGCGAGGAGTTATTATGAATAATTGAGGGATACTGTTTTCAATGCTACCGCTCGAATTTATTTAAGGAACCTGCACCAAAATTAAACGAATCCACAAGTTATATGTGTACATACATATATGTATAACTAGCGATTTATAGAATTTCAATAAGCGTTTTTAAGTATATCGTCAACTGCATACTGCATCGATACACTTGGTCACACGTACATACCTATACACAATACGATTTTGATAACAGTGTGGAGTCTGTTTATCGATTATTTCACGTAACAGATAAGCAGAAGATGTTATTTAAAATCCGCGAAATTGATTCCACGCATAGTGCTCAGCATGGAATACTGCTGTTGCTTAGGGTAAATTACCTACGTATGGAAATCCGATAATCGTATTTGATAATTGCCTTTGCCAAATGCCGATAGACTGTCCCTGCGCGTTATAGAACGTTCACGGGCGTTTATAATTACAATATGCGACTCAGATACAGTGCTGTGTAAACAAGTGGATTTTATTTACATTTAACTGACATTTTAGACAGTGATCCAATGTTAGAGACAAGTACCTATCAGTTATCTCTGAGTAAGTGTTCACTATTATTAGAAAGATGAATACATAATACAAGATACACCGTTGGTAAACTGAAAGCTACGACAATACGAAAATACGCAAAAGAACATAACCAAGCATTCCGTGAAAATACATTACCATTGCAGTATAGAGTATTAGATTGATCTACAAATTACGTTCATTCCTTATCGTTTTCAAGTCGATTCAAAATGACCATTAATTAACCCTTTCTTTATTCACCATTAAACAGTGTTTACAGGTGAAACGACACTTTCAATCAAGCATCGTATTCATAAATCACAAACAGCTTAACCACCTTTCTTCAAGGATAAACAATAATGCTCGTTGACCACAGATCCAAGTGAATCGACACGAACACTCAGGTCACATTTTGCCTGCGCTATATTATTGAAATATTTCACTGAACATATCCCAGCGTGGGTTGAGTTACGAAAAATCAGTTTCTCACCTTGGATCGCTGTCACGAAATAAAGGGATCCCCAGTGTGTGGCTCACCTTTGCTAGCCGAGCGTCACTTCGCTCGACCGTTCACCGTTTCCACTTCTGTGTCCTTTCTGTGCGCGCTGAACGAAGAAGGCGAACGTGCGAGGCCTTGCTTATGATGGAGGGAAGAAATAGAATCGTCGTTCTTCCGACTTCCGAAAAAAAAAAAAAAAAAACAAATCAAAACTACAAGGTGACTCCGTTTTCGGGTCACAGCAGCGCGCGGCGGTTTCTCTCGCGCCCCACGAAAGGAGAAATCAAACGATAACGACGACGGTGGTGGTGTATGATCCCAGCGCGCGCGCGATTGTTAACTGATATATTCACGGGCTCGACACTACATCGGCGTTATCTCTGGCCGTGGGACGTACAACGCATCGCGCGTCCACTCTGTGACTATTTGTACAAAGTTCGCACGATCCAAATTCCTTCGCATCATGCCACCTCGCTTCGGCGATGGTGCGTTACTTGTGCTCTTGTGTGTGCACGGCCCGTGACGTTATGACGCATGGCCATCGGAAATGCAGTTACACAAAGATTGGACACCTCCTAATGAATTTCGGAATCTGCGAGCTGATCCGTGTGGGGGGACGGTCGGTAATGTAGGAATCCGGGTTAGCTCGTCACGATACGGTTGTTTTCTTTCCTCTTTTTGTAGCATGTACCACAGACGAGATATAAGAATAGACCTAACATCTTATGGGACTTTGTGTCCCACGAAAATTACGCTTTTTCGAGCGCACTCTACATAAAAGTTTCCGATTTTAGAAACTACGTTGGACACCATGATGACGCACAGTAGCACATACAAACACACACACACACACACACGCACACTCATTATTGCCCCGGTTTCGCTAGCAAAGAAGAATGTTTTACTTTTCTCGCCCGGCCTGAACGGCAGTTTGACACATATGTATGTATACAATGAAGGCCCGGTATAAATGTACATATGCTATTATATTAATCTATTACGAATACGAAAAAATGTTTTATATAAAAGTTGTTTTATTTAATGGAACAAACTTAATAGATTGTTTGAATTTTTTTTATTGTTATTTACAGAGATTTTAATTTACAGAAAATTACATTGCATGTTAGGTCTATTCTTATATCTCGTCTGTGATGGAAGCTCGTTTATTGTAGCGTTTGTGATTATAGAGGGCTAAATTTCTCGGTATACTGCATTAAGCGAGCTCTAATTACGTAGGCTGTGATAATACATAACTTATTGAAATAGTTCAAAGTAAAACTAAACCAATAATAGAATTTCAAATGATTATTCCTATAAATATTACATATCTATATGAAATAATTAAAAAACTCAATCTGTATACAATTGTACAACTTTATATAGGAATCCTAATACGCGCAATCAATTACCTTTTGGCAATTGGTGAATCTTTATATATAACTTTATTCACACATCATTTATTTACAATAATTTTATTTATTGCGAGTAAGTAAATAATAAAATTCGATCCAACAAGAGCCCTACTAGCCAACCTTCTACAGGATAGTACGTCAGCTTTATTTCAATTGTAAGGTATGAATTTATTAAAATAGTCGAATATATACGTGAATCCTTGCACTTTATTATTCAGCTTCATGTATTCATATAATTAACAAAGATTTTTTACTTTACATTTAGTCTTAAAATAATCTAAGTTTCATGTACGATAGAACATTTACCGAAAATATTCAATCTTACATTTATTCTTCTAAGTAGAGAAATTAATTTTAAGTTCGCAGCCATTAACTCGGTATTACCTTCAGGTTACAATACTTTATCGAAGATAATACCAATTGTCCGGATCTACCTAAATTAACCTAAATCCCTAGTCCGGAAGTACCTAATTAAAAAAAAAAAACCAACCTCTGAGTCGAGTTCGGATAATAGAGAGGACCCCATGAACCCCCTTGACCAGTGTCCACCACCAGTGGTCAGCAATCGTCGGAAGACCTCGACGATGTCCGCGCACGCGAGTGAACTGAGGATTTTTCATTGCGCGCTCGTATTTATGGGCTCGCGGCGACCGTGAACTTGCGCGCACTGGTGCGCGGACAGGTGCGCGAACATTGAGTGCACTGAAAACTCGAGCGCGCCAAAAATTATTTCTAAATTACTTTATCGATTACTGTAAAATCCCTTAGTGTCTTTCTACGATTGTTCTGCTTTATTTAGAGTTGTCCTAAAAGTGATACGACACCATCAGGAACAAGAATATTAAGTATTAAAGCATTAGGCATTACACAGTTAAATTTTTCATTTATAAATTAATCATCGTTCTTATCGAACAGCGTTCTCGTTATCTGTTTCACCCGAGAGACGAATGAACGGTAATGGTCAATGATGAAACCTTTTATTTCGATTTTACTCTATTTTTAGCTCCTAAATACAAAACTATTGTATTATATCACAAGAAGCTATAATACACGTACGGGGAGTGGTATAATGCGGTCTCTTTATTATAAATACTACGTATACGATAGAAATGTACAATAGATCGGGTCTGTGCTCGCAGAGACCTCTTTGTGTGAAATGCACGGGCACGAGCCCCTCGAGATAAAATATTAATACATACTACGTTGAATTTCTTCGATTGCCTCGTCGTTGGGGGGTTTATACATGGGTATTATGTACCATATATGTATAGTATACTCGCGTATGATAGTGATATACATCCATTTTGAGAATATCGAAGACAAGAATTGAAAATTCATGCCTCGCGGTTAAACTCGTGAAAATTGAACGTTTGCTAGAAATAAAAAAACTCGATGCTTTCGTTTGTCCGTGAATTCTTGATTAGCGATTAAGCGAGAGGGGGTTGGGGGGTGGGAGATGTGTATGCATCTGTAATACTGATACGCTTGAACAGATTATACGACTGTTCCGTGATTTATCTATTGTCACAATTCACTTAAGTACCGGATACTGCTTGTACTAAGAACGGGAAAATAAAGGATAGCTTCCATCGTGGTTGCTCTGTGCGTATTTTTGTTGTTTTCTTTTTTTCTTTTGTCAAAACGTCGACGTGTGAAGTATTGTTGTCGAAAATCGATAAAAAAAATTATACGTTCGTATTGTAATTTTTCTTTTACAACAATTTCATATCACTTACGGAATGGAACATTACTTAAGGATCGAGCAGATAGGATCATTTCTAGCTCTTTTATCGTTGCGATCATAGGTGTGTCGTTATCCTTTATTTGTGTCGTCGATGTATTAAGATCTATAACTTTGTACCGATCCCTTCTCTTTTGTCACGCGAACACCTCTATCCTTTCGACAAGAAAAATAAACCATCGTGAATCTATGGTGACTCCAGATATAATAAGACGGAATGGATTTTGAGTGTCTAAGGACCCCAGAGCGAAGTTAGATTTCTATCACCACAGACGAGATTCTCGTTTTCTCGTCTGTGCTATCAGGACATACGTCCATATGTATCCTACATGATGTACGCTGCGGTGCGAATGTGTTTCATACTCTTATGGTAAGATAGAGCAAATGGCGCTTGTTCTCGAGGCACAAATTCATGACCCCTCGACAACAATGGCATTCGTAGTCTTATTACTATCTGTAGTCACTGGTGAATCATGTTTCGCATCGATAATTAATAAAGCATGACAATCACGCCACACTGTCGCCGTTAATGATGATTACACTCGCTACGAAACAAAAAATTCGCGTTGCGTTTCAACTGTTTGAACCTGTTTACGGAATTTTTCGCCTAGCAGTTGTCTCTCTCTCTCTCTCTCTCTCTCTCTCTCTCTCTCTCTCTCTCTCTCTCTGTGTGTGTGTGTGTGTGTGTGGTGCCGTTAACGTTGCATACATACACTATACAGGATGTTAATAAAAATGTGTGACACTTTTACAGATTGAATTAAAACGAAAATCAAGAATAACGAAATCCCGTTCGAGGCTTCATTTTCGAGTTATTAATTATTATTGAAAATACAAGCGAAACATGCATGAAATATGTCTGGCGCGTTCTCCATCCGTTCCACGAATTGCTTTCAATTCATTTTAATTTTATTTCATTCGTTAGTAGACTATGGAAGTTTATGACAAATTCAGTTTCCAGATTCAGTATTTGAGCTTCAATATTATTAATAATAAAATATAAATAGTATGAAAACATATTAAAACCTTTATTCTTAAAGTATAAAAAAAGGTTAAACATCCGTAGTCTATTCATCAGGAGCTTTCGAACACTCATCGATGCTTTATTGATATAACTTATCGCATAGTTCTTTCTTGTTCAGCGCCTCTCTTCGAGTAAGCTATCTCTATTATCAAAATTTCCAAATATAATTGTATGTGTGTGTGTGTGTGTGTGTGTGTGTGTGTGTGTAATCTTTGAATCTTAAAAATCGAGATTAAAAATATAGAATATAAAATAACTAAAACGCTCCCCAGGTAGCACCTACACTGAGAACCTATGCGTCAGACTTTATTTTATTTCACACCGCGTGTCGTCCGTATTTTTTCACCAATTAACAATAACTCAGAAACGAAAAACCCTGGAACACAATCTCGTCTTTTTGGATTTTTATCTTCCTGAAAAAGTGTCCGCACATATTTATTGACACTCTGTATCTACATCACGACAGAATCTTCTTTGCCGTGTCTCATTGACCTTTCCAAGTTTTTTTTATCCTCGCATCCACTCATCTTCATTTCCTCGTTTCAATGTTTTCCCTCCGATCGCTTTCGATTAATATCGCGCGCATGTGCGTCGAGACACACGAGTGTTTGTGATTAATGATTGGATTCGAAAGCCGCATTAGCCGTGCCGCCGTTCATCGTCGGCAGATCGGGTTTATTCTCGGTGGCGAGCTGCCATTTTGTCGCATTCGGGTCGCTTTCTTCTTGGCCCTCGATCTTGCTGTTCGTTTTCTTCTCTTGCTCTAGCTGCTGGCGATCTTTCCGATGCTCTGTGTAGAGCCAACTATTTTTCGAGAAAACAAAATCAAGTTTATGTTTTAATACTTCCTCCGTGGCAGGACTTTCTTTGGTACATAATAATATATAAATATCTCGGAAACTAATTGTAAGACCAATCGGTGCTAATATCTACAGGAAAAAGTTCGTCTATTACCCGAGCTAATAAGTCTTTGGTCATTCGAGGACCGTAAGAAAGGGGCAGTTCAGTAGCTCGATAATATGTATAACGGAACCGGAAACCGGAGGAACTTACAGGAAAGCGAAGACAGCGGGCATGGTTAAGCAGGCGCCGACAATGAAGAACGTTCCCGGGAATGTTTTCATGGTTGCCCCGTAAATGGAGCTGTACATTGGCCCGTAAACGAGCGGCATCATCGATTCGCAGACACCGAACAAGGAGTTCACTTTGCCTGCAAAATTTACGGAGAATTATACAGGGTTTCCCACGTAATACTTACCACGATGTGAAAAAAAAAAAAAAAAAAAAGAACGACGTTACAGAAAATAATGTTCAGAAAATGTTTTTTCGGATGAAAAGTCAAGGTGATCTTCATTTTTTAAAATGGCATTAGATATTTGCTTACTTCATAATATTATAGCCCGTGTCAACAAGACAAGTTCAACTACCTAGTATGCTGTGACCTTGAAATGACCTTGAATTCAGAAATGTGGAATCTACGAACGGAAACGTTATCGTGGAAAATTCTTATAAGGTGGGCACACCAGTCTTGCTGGAAGAAAAAATACGCTGCACAATATCAATCGGAAACCCTTACTTCCACGGTCGATAATTCACAACAATGAAAAAATAGTTTAACTATCATTCTGTTAAGACAGTTCTCCTGTATTCAGTCTTCAGTTGCTCAGTCCCAGTTGAATTCAAGGTCATTTGAAGGTGCAGAATTTTCGGAAAATCTTTTTCATAACATGTAGCCGATTAAAACTGATCGTTTTAAAACACTTTTTTGTCAGATCACCGGAAATGCTTGAGAAAATCGTGGTAAGTGTTACTCACAATTAAAAAAGATACGTATTCAGAGGGTCACACTTAAATGAGACACCCTGTATAAATTTCAATGTTAATCACGTAACGTCCGCATAACGGAGCACGTTACGTCTTCGTCGTTTCTATGTAAAAAGAAATGAAAAAAGAAAAAGAAAAGGAACTGTTTAACAATTGTATTCCACCGATGTCGAGGTGACAAATTGTATTATTTAGCAATTTAGCATACACTTACCGAGCTCGTCCGTCGATACGAGCTTGGATACTATCGATCGCATTGCTATGAACGATGTCCCGTTCACGATCTCGACGATCGCCGCTGAAATTTGTCGAGATATCGTTTGAGTAATTGTATTCTTTTAAAAATTTCGATCGATCGATGGTGTTCGTTTACCTAAATAGATCATCCAGTTGGTGGTCGCGAACGCGTAGACGAATCCGGCGAGGATTTTGCTCATCGAACTCATTACACCGACGATCGCGTCGTCGAACTTCAGGATGTGGCTAAACACGCCCACGGATATCGTTGTACCTGGGAATAATAATTTTCCAAAAATGAATAGAGGAATTTCAGTAGAATGTAGGAATTGGTTAGGACGTCCAAAGATTTATCGATTAATATTAAAACTACCGACAAAATGATTCTTATTTTACGATTTGCTGAAATTACAATGGGGCTTTTAATTTACTGTACATACATTTAATATTATGGGTACTATATTATGCTTAATTGTGTACATTACTATATTATACAATTTAATTTAATGTACACCGAATACTGGTAGTTCCTACTGTTAATCAGTTAGTCATTTTTTAAAGTAAAACTAAAAATCTGATGGAGTGATAGTAACGAATCTGTAACAAAAGGATTTGCATCTCTATATGTTATTTATGAAAAGTAGTATTCGTATTCATGGTTGGAGAAAAAAAAAACGACTCTACAGTTAATTCGTTGCGTCTTTTGATAAGGGAAGAACTGGTTGAAATTATCTTTTCTTTAGAAACCTTCTAATGATCCTCGACGTACGAAGGCATTATCTAATTAATTGTAATTTTCATCCATCCACACGTAAGAATATTTTTTCATCGATATCGCAATTTTTCACTTGTTCGCGAGGACATTCTCATTCAGCGTTACCGGCAGATCAACGGTAATGCCCATTTAATCGATACAGCCTTATAATTATAAATATGTATACATTGGCGTTCGGGTCCTCCGACCATTCGGAAATGATGGCCGACAATTCCACGACGGGAACAATACCGTGTTCGTTATGCAACCGATTCTCGTTGCTTTGCGTGGCGTTTCATAGAGGAAAAAAGAAAAAAAAAAGAAGGAAATCGTCATACGATCCGTAAATGTTATAACGCCTCCCTTGAACTCGTTCGGAAAAGAAACTCGATGGAAAGGACGAGTGACGAAAAGCACCATTACATTGATTAAAAATAGACCAACTGAAAAACTGAGAAACAAAGTGCAACTTACAATTAGAAGTGCAACGCATCGAACGTATAGAAACGTGTTTCGGTGCATCGTGGTGCATAATACATATGTATGTATATGTAAGTGGCGAATGCAGTCTCACGTGCGTCCGATTCTTTCACGTGTTCACCGCGATCCCGTCTAAAAGTACATACCTATGTATCTACTATCTACTTTTCGATTTTCCATAGGAGTGACATTCCGACGAATAATCTTTATGTCGATGCGGAAACCGATCAAGAGTCAAGAAGGTATATAGTACATATTTATTGTGTATTGTTTTCTTTTCTTTTCTTCCCCTCATTTCAGATGTAATCACCGTGATTCCTTCGTTTGAAAGTCAGGGACGGTGGTTGTCGAGACTGTTTGTGTCATTGATTTATCGTAACGTTTGCAAAATAATGTTTAATTGTAAGTAACAGGGATTCTTCAAATTTATCGGATGCGTGAGGAGACATATAGAAAATCTTTCTTAACAATAGTCATATGATTGTTATTTGAAAAGATCGTTGGATCCACTTACCGATCAGATTCGTGACCATAGCGAACGTGGTGAACATGCTGAATTTGACTTCGTTCCAATGGTACCTGTACCTCATGTACAGGTACATTACCGCCATCTCACCTGAAATTTCAATAGATGACGTTCAATATTCAATTCCCACATTCCGTGTGTTACGTTTTTTACAGCCTTATGAAAGAAATTTTCAACTATAGAAGATCCAAAGATCTGAACATGGGGGTAAGCCTTATAAGAACAAAATCGGATTATCCTTCGGTACAATCAGATTTATATGTATACATATAGTAAATCTTCGATGAGTGTTCGCAGGCTCCTCGACGCTAACAAGAAGAGGTTCCCAGATGTACCTAACGCTAGCTTTTTATCGGGGTTTACTTAAGCCTATGAAATATTTTATGTTCACTGCCGAAAAGCCTTCGAACACTCATCGAGGATTTACTATAATTTGTAACAATTTGCTGATTCGACTAAACCGATCAATTCGATTCGCTTTATCGATTTTCAGGAATTTCATATTTCTCTTCGTTCGAGTTCGCGTTTACGGATAAATTGAAAAGCTCAAGAATTACATATCGGGATCGCGTAGTTTTATAGAAACCCGCGCGATAGTGTTCCCGAGCCCATGTGGGTGGGACAGTTCCGCTAGCACAGCATGAAAGATCATGGTCAAAACGTTTTTCAGAATTGCAGCTCGCGCGTTCAGCGTTGCATCTGCAATGTTGCATTCGCCGTTCGCCTGTCCGCCTAGACCAGCCATATCGTCAATCACGTTTAGGGATAAACCGATACCGTCACAGTATCGATACTTTTACTCACATCTTACATACATATGTATAAGTAAATGTAACGAAAAAAAGGATCGATACCTACATATGTATGTACGTATGTACATATAATACATACATACGTGTATCGAAGGAAAATGAGTAGAAAGTTCTTTTTTTATTAATATCATATATGTATTACAACCAGAGTTGAGCAGAATTTTATTCGAATAATACACAGCGAAAAGCTGCATTATACATACATACATACATACATACATACATACATATTGGTTACAGTTACAATATATGGCGGTCGTTGGAGTGTAACATTCCTCAATGTCTACGGAGAGTGAATTACATAGTCTTTCAGCGAGCAGAAACTTGCAACGATTAATCGTTATCATCGACATCGACGCCGCGTCACGTCAAATTTCATAGAATTTCGACGGATCTTACATGATCGACGTAATTGCGACTAATGATCGATAAGATCGGCACGAAAAGAAGGGAGGGACTGCGTGTCCGTGTGTTCCGTTTGTGCTCGGAAAATTAATAGCTAAACGACCGACCGTTTAAAAAAGATGATTTAGTCGTTTCCAGCGGTCACTTAAGATTGACCACGGGAAAAAATATACGCTGCTCCTGCGAATTTCACTGTTTATACTTTATAGTAAAACGTGGTACGGTTCTCCGTCGGTCGTAACTTGTTTGAAAACTTTCGCCACAGAATCGTTTCATCGTTCTCTTCCACGAACTTTTCATACAATTCTGAAATATTATATTAAAAAAGACGTTAAACATAGATAATGAATAACATAAGACATGTACAGGTAAATATTGCAGAAGACATTCTGTTTCTATTAAATATAATGCACTGACTTAGAAATCGGAGCGTCATGTGTCATGTACATATACCTACATACCTACATATCTATCTGTACCTATAGGTATAGATTGAATCACCTGACTTTGCCACTTTCTATTACTTGTAAATTGTTTGTTATATGGATAAATGTTTCAGACAAGAGTAGTATGGTATCAAGGGGATCTTAGAATGTAATAATTAAGTTTTTCTTATTTTCTTCTTGCATCGAGATAAAAGGGGCATCTTGAGTTTCTTTGAAATGTAATGTGTTGAAAATTGGACTCTACAATTGGAAAGATTATTGAAGACTGAGTAAAAAAAAATGTATATTATTATAAGTGTATATGTGTACATATGTATACATACGTATTCAGGCGTCCGAGATCACCGAGATAATTATCTCGAATACCTATCACGAAGATAATTTCGTCGCCATGAGATTCCTTAGATTCCCGGGAAACCGGTGATGTGGGTAATTTTCGTGGCGGTGTTATCACGTAGATTACGTAAGAATGCGCCGCATTATACAACAAGTGCGTTTATCAGGGCCTCCAATTTAATCGTTTCCGTCGGCGTTTGACTCGTTATCACGTCACGCCATTGTCTTGTTTTCATTCGCGATCGTTTCGGTTTCGGGCATGGATTCTCTTGGTTTTTATGCGTCCTCGCATCTATGGTTACGTTGTATCACATTGAACCGGGAAAATCCAGATTCAAATTGACCACGAATAAATTACCTAATGCGTGTTTCTATGAACTGATATGCAAGTTAGTCTTCTTCGTTCTATGTTTATACACATTGAATTATTATTACCGTATAATTGCTTTGCTTTCGAACACTTACCAGTGATTATACATACATACATACATACATACATACATACATACGTACATACATACACAGGTACACTGTGCTGTCTGTACTGTTTCTTTGTTCGGTTATTATTTTTCCAGCACTTTTTTCATTGAATATTAAGTTAATTTGCTTTGTACAAACAAAGAAATTCTTCATATTAGAAAGTATCGTCAAACAGAGACTTATTTCTAAATGTTCACTACGAATCTTTTTCAGCCAATAGAAATGTTAATCGCCGATTCCGGTTTCCCATGATGACTAATGTCGTTCTCTATTTGCGAATATTGGTGGTCGCCCGATAATCGGCAATGTTAACATAATAACAACCCGGTAATGGAAACTTTTTACGCAATCCTATAACTATGGAGGAAACGCACCGAGTGGAGGTTAAAGTAGCCGCGCGCAAAACGGGTAATGCAATCAAGCGAATCTCCTTAATTTAAGAGACACAAGGTAGCCACCTTGAGATTAACCGCAAAACCGTGTTGCATACATACGTGTTGTATACATATGTATGTACAATATATGGAATTGTTCTCTGTGTAGGTATAGTGTCGCGTTCACACGGCTTAACGATTAAGATTAAGATTCTTCTTAACCATGCGCGCGCGCGCGCACGAGCGATTGTAGAGGATACAGAGAATTCAAACTAAGAACCTAATTTTCGAGTTGACTCAATTGAGAATAATCTGCCCTTAACACGGATCCATGTGACGATAATTCGTCGTAGGTTTCGTTATGGTTATGGGTAAGCAAGACAGTCGAAAAACGTTCCAGGAGGGAGAGGGGTTGTGGCGGATTAGATCATGGACCATGGTTGGTCTGGCGCGGCGTCTAGATTGTCAAGTTTCAATTGTCGCACACCTCGTTTTTGCCTTTTAACTTTAACTCTTTCATCTTGTGTGTGGGTGTGTGTCAACAGAGATCATCATCAATTTCTAAAGAAAATTGCTCTTCTCAACTTCAATCTATTCTATTTTTTATTTTCGATCTACTTGAAAGGACACTGTCTTCGGATCAGAGTCCAGTTTATAGTGTCCTATATTTATGTATTATAGTGTGTGTTCTATATTTCCGTGTTTTCGGGCTCTATCGGCCAGAAATGGACTTGGTTTAGAGAAAATAATTCATTCATACTTTTCGCATTCTTTCTTCCCTGTTTCCTCTACAAACATCGATCCTCGATCCACGTTCCTGTAAATGAAAATAATTGATCCCAATAGGGCGGCAAGACACCGTCGAACCACCGAGACTAGACTTATTTCCGACGGTCAAAGATCTGAAATTACATCAGAGTACTTAAGTCATCAGACCGTATTAGCATTCGTACCCACAGAATATGTATACCTATATGTATACCTACATATGTATGTATATGGGGATGTATGTAGTTCTAATAGGTATGTTGACTTCGCACATACGGTAACCGGTGGTTACTTTCAGTATCACCTTCATTGTCGTGCTACGAAATGCTTCGAGAAATTCCCGTTGCTTGCTACCACGAATCTACAAGAATTCCCAAGAATATCCCTTTTTCGAGCAAGTGGAATCAATCGTATCGCTACTTTGAAATTTTAATGTCGAATAATCACGAATATTTTTCTTATAACAAACTAAAGTTCTGCAATTGCAATCAGGGAAAGGAGGGGTGGCTCGAATTACATACACACACATATCAACTGTCATCGACTGTCGTATCCCTCGTGTGTTTCTCGGTGATGGTAATTATAAATCACGACGAACGAACGACCGTCAGGAACTTTCACTGATTAATAAGCACGCGGTGTAGTGTGCCACGCGAACGAATGTCAAAAGGCAGTACCCACCTCAGCTTGATCGAATTAACGGCGACGCTTGATTTAATTAGCGTACGCCAATTCCACGATCCAATTGCACAATGTTCCCGACGAATTGGTATTAACAGTCGTTCGCTCGCTGGCAAGTCGTATTGATTGATTAACTGGCTCGATTCGTCGAATTATCAACGGGTGACGGAGTTGGGAACAATCCACGATCAGTGAAATATAATAATATTCGAGAAGAATTGAAATTCGTTAATTCAACATTATCACTCGACGAAATTAGTAATCAATCTTTGTGGAACTCGAGGATCTACACAAATATAGTTTGTGACTATGTACCTAAATAACATGTAGAGAATAAATAATTGAAAATTTCATGTTACTCTTTTGCTAAGCTAATTAAATAAATTGAATTAAAAGAAATGAAATATTTCAGAATTATTAACTTGAGCTGCTTCCAACTGACAATGAGAGCCTCCTGAGAGATTCCTGATGAAGTTTAAACATCATGTATAATGTTTCTCACTCACAATCACAACAATTAGCGAGTAAAATATTTGGCCTAATAATTTAAAAAAATAATGAATTACTTATCGGTGCACCGAATATGTGACTCTCGAAGCATAGATTTTCGGCTATGTGTACGTACCGTGCGTGACAAGAAAGAATACGATTAAACATTAATGAAAGATAAAATTGTTACTCTAAATTATTACAAATCTATAAAATTGCTATTGCGATCCTTTGGTTACGGGATTGGTTAAACGGTTTTCAGCATCTGTTCACGGTGAACGTTGATGCTTCTGACATGATTCTCGGGAAAGGATCAAGAAACAGAAATCCACCGAACAGGTACCTAGACATAATTTGTTCGGCTTTCAAAATCAGGAAGACGTTCATTACACGAAATTGTTATAAGCAGGATGATTACTCGTCGTCGTTTTGCAGCAGCACCGTATGAAGACGACAGAATAGAGACGTAACGAAACGAAACATTATACATAATGTGCCCCGCGCGCATTAGCAGTCTAATTAAATTATGACGAGGACGGTCGCCTTGAATCCCTCCGTTGTAATACGAATTCGTGATGCGCTAATAATCCGTAATTGACCACGCAATCGGGCACCGTTATTGTCGTATTAGATTAACATGTGCCTACCGCTGCTTTCGAGGGAATAGGGACGGACACTCTCGAGCAATCGAGAGATCAACATTATTCTCAAGCTCAGCGTGTGGCATAAGTATAAACTATAAAATCATATGTAGGTTATGGTACCTCTATGTATGTATGTAGTCTGAAATTTAGGTTCTTCGTAACAGTTATTCGGAATGAAATTTCTTCATAACCATTTCAGAAAGCGAAATCGATATCATAACAGTTTTCAAGTCCTGGTTAGACCATCGACGGCTAGTCGTGGACGCTAGTGACTCCGAGGATCACCACTTTTTTCATTTCAAGTCCTGGTTAGACCATCGACGGCTAGTCGTGGACGCTAGTGACTCCGAGGATCACCACTCGTCCATTCACAGTTTTTTCTACTTTCACCTCGATTCACCTGCAATTACTTCGTGAAACGCTGCGCCCGCCCGGTTATCGCAATAGAAGCAACACGATTAACGAGAGTTACGTGAAACTACCTCTACTTATTCCCGCCTTTCGTTCCTCCTCTTTAATCGGCGGAGATTCCAGAGCCTCCAGAGGCTTCTTTCTTTCTTTGTTTCTTTAATCGGTCAGATTACAAATATTATGCGACCGGTTCGACAGGATATGGAAATCACAGTGACACGAACTATGGTGCTGAAAGAAAGTTGCCCATTGAATTATTAATTTTTTATTTTTTACGAAAGAAACCTCTGTGACTTCAAGACCTCGAGATAGAAGTAGAATCGGTTAATTTTCCCTTTTTCCTAGTTTTTCCTAGTTTTTCTAACAAAACAACAGCGACAGTCGCTTCTCACCTCGCCCGAATACGATCCATGCGCGCGCGCGCGCGTGTTCGATCACAGAAAAGATCGATCAAGACGATCAAAAGTCTCATCGACCCCCAAGTCGGAAACGAGTTTAGCGGGTCTACATATATTTCACTATTTCAATCCGTAAACCGGTGGAAATGTTGAGCAATTTCTCTTTGAAGGAACATTATGTTCCAGATCGATAACCGAACGATGTCAAAATATTGACCACGATCGTGGCGATATTAAGTGAAAGTCATACTTGAATACTTGCGACGAAAAGTGAATGGTCACGATCTATGCGGAGTCGATCTGCATGGTTCCAATGATCACACCTACCATACATAGATAATCATATTTCCAGGGGTTTTGTCGCGTGGAAATACGGATGAGTTGCGTATATTGGGAGTATTTTTCAGTTAAATTAGAAAAGTTTCTTTTAAATAGGTTGGTTTAACATCGATATAATCTCGACTTGAATATAGCAATGTAGGTAGAAATTTTGAAACAACGACTTTAGGGTCTGGGCGTTAAAGGGTTAATAGGCTGTTGATTACGGTGAATGGACATTATGTACCTATGTATTACCTAATGACCCGTTCCTCACGACCCTCTACAGTAAATCCTCGATGAGTGTTCGAAGCCGCCACGGCACTGGCAAGGTGGGCTCCTCCGGAGTAACGCTGACCTTTTAACGATGTTCAGCACACCGATAGAGCTTGGAATTCTCAGCCACATACGGCCATTATTTTATGAAATATTTAATGTTCAGTGCCAAAGAGTCTTCGAACATTCGTCGAGGATTTATTGTAACCTCATAATTTCGGAGAAAATCATTGAAAAACGGAATTGCTCACCGTAAAGCGGCCCGATCACAACCATTACGACAACCATCAGCACCAGTAGCCTCTTCTTCCGATTGTTCTTGCCGCTTTTGAACGCGACTTTGAACGTCTCCTCGATATGCTTAAGTGCGAAGAAGTTTCTGATCGATCCGCACACGGACATCTTCTCGTCGGGCTTCACCTGTTCGGATTGTTTCTTGTTCGGTCTGGGCGGTTCTTTGATCACCACCAGTCCGTAAACAAAGCTAAACACGTAACACACGGTCGATATGCCGAACACACCGTAGAAACCGAGTTTCATGTACAATATCCCGGACAGCGCCATACCGATCGGTATACCGAGTGAAACGAAAACATTCGCGGCACCGATTCTCAGTGTCCTGGACTCGACAGTCGTGATGTCCGCGATGTAACTGAAAACACCCATGAACATCGTGAACCATCCACCTGTCAACGAGGGCCATAACGCTTCTAAGACACCGGTCACTTCCATGGGCACCTCGTAGAAGAAGTACGTGCAAAGAAGCATGCTAACCGTGCTGAGAAACTCCCCGACGATCGGCAGAAGCATACAAGGTTTCCTCAGGCCTGTTCGATCGCTCCACGCACCCATAAAGAGGATCAGGATCGTTGGTAGACCGCTGGTCAGTGCCATCTTCCATGATTGCATGCTGGTCACCAGCTGCTGGACCGCCGTCTCCTCCGCCTCGTAACCAGTCGTGTTCCTGTTGGCCAACGCGGTGCACACCTCGTCCGAGTAGCCCAGATTCACTCTGCAAGCCTTCTCCAGGCTGAGATTCTGGGTGGCCAGGGAGGCCAGCATACAGGGGATCACGTAGCAGGCTAACAGAGGCTCGACGGTGATATTTCGCGTGAAGTAGGACCATTTCTCTTTCATTGTCATCGACTTCCAGACGATCGTGTCCTCCGGTTTCTTCTGGACGCTCGTCACCTGGTAGTTAAGGTCAGCCATCCTCTTGGAGAGTATCTGGGAAGGCTTGATGGTCCTCTTAAATGGTCCTCTATAAAGTTCTAGGTTCCTTATCGCGACAGTAGTACAACATCTGGTGATCTGCCTTTGGCAACTGTCTTGGCTAGGTCAGATTAAATTTCCAAGATTGTTTTTTGGTGTCACTGAACTTGGACTCATGTGAATCGATGTTCGAGGAACAGTCCAGACATATAACAGTGAGATTCTACTGGGTCTAAGGTCTTTTAAATGGTTTCCAAGGATCCTTCCGGTCAGTTGGATCGATCAACCCCCAAGTTTCGTGCTACTACTCTGCCTCTTCTTGTTCCTCGAATGTGACTTTGTTTCGGCCGGTCTGCGAGAGAGACCGTCTGGCCGTCTACTCCTGGCTAATGCACCATTGTGCATTACGGTACCGCGTGTCGCCTCCTTCCCTTCTTTTTTCCTCCCAGCCACCTCCCAAGTCTTCTCTACCTCCTCCACATCTCTGTCCGTCCTCTCTAGTCTCGTGGCCCACTCCACGTGTCCCCCCCCCCCCCCGACTACTGGTCCGCGCTCTCGTGTCTCGAAACGACTACGACGACGACGACGACGACGACGACGACGACGACGAATTCAAATTGTTCGCCGTGACGATGCCGCCAAACTACGCGCGTCCAAGCAGCCTCCAGTTGCGACGCTTCCGATTCCGCTCTCTTGGTTGGGGGCTTTTCAGGTCAAGGTTATGTAGTTCGCGCGGCGATTTAAGGAGGATAAGAACGATGATAAAGTCAACAAGTCTACGACTCGACGATCATGCCTCCTTCAGCATCTCTTAGTCTTAGCGGATGGAAATATCTTTGGAGTTTACTGGGATGAATGATGGACCTAACCCAGACACAGATGATTTGTTCATCGTGTTTAGTCGAGTTATCAAGCATCGGGACTGGTTTTAGTGTTCGCAGTTTATGACGCGCAATGGTGGGTAGAGTTGTAGTTTAATTGAAAAACCTGATGGGGGGTAGTGATGGGATTGATCACATCAATGTATCGTTTCTTCTACATAGATTATTTTTTATTCGTTCGATATTGGTTACCTTGAAGCCTTGAAGGATGTTTTGACGGCGCGCTACGTAACGATTTACATGCAACATCGAGTTTACGAGCGCCGTCACCAGGAATGTAAAACTGTTCCGCAAACTCCGTGACCTCATCGGATCACCGGACAAACTTGATCCAACCTTGAAGCGACCGGGTCACAGTTCTCGAATCACCTGGACGTGTTGTGTTCGTTTCATATCGAATGAACCTCGAGAATCGATCGTTTATACCTCGAACAAAAGCTTTACGACCATTTGAAATACAGCAGCTGAGAATCCAGTCTAGGGGTTCGAGTAGCCGGATGCTGGATCACACGAACCGAGTCACACACCGAGAATCGTTTCTTCTAAACATCTTCTATGGTGTACGGTCGACTGTGTAGGGGCCTGGGTAGGGCAAAGGCTAGCTAGAGGTGCCGTTTAAATGTGGCAATTTCTTGATAAAATAATCACAACCGGCCGTGTGTCTTGCTTTCTACGGCCTATTCCAAGCAGGGCCGTCCCCCTCTGGTGCTAAATACGGCGGCGACGGCCACCTAGAACGATGAATTAAAGATTGTATTAACGCCGTACGAGCACCGATTTGCAGCCGGGTTCTCTTTCTCGTTCGATAATCGCGTTTGATGGGCGGCCAATTGCGACGAATTCGCAATTATGTATCACTCCTACTGGGCCCTGTGGGCTCGACAATGTTCTTCTAGACCCTCGACTAACTTTCGTCCCCACAGAAATTCCTATACCGGTATCCTATAGGTACCTATATCTATACCATTTCTTCGTCCGATAACACGATTCTCGTCTCTGGATACCATTTTTCTTCGAAGAAGAAGAAATTCGTACGATGGATCAAGTTTTTGATCAATGGTATCGCTTTTCGATCTGTAATTCGACACTGATACTGGATACTGTTTTACCTAAGCTTCAGACTAGATACAACTAAATGGTCATCTTTTGGTAGCATTTTTTCAGCATCTGTAACGCGGTTTATATTGTTCAAGCCGCTTCAAGGGATGTTTCTGAAGCTTCGATATAGGATGAAATTGATAGATGGGACCAGAATCGGAAAGTTGATGGATTCGGGGGGGACGAACGCGAGGGTCGCGAACGTTGTAGGCGAATTTGATGTTTCAGTTACGGCCCTGGCCTCTCAAGTTGACCGTATGACGTTGTGTCAAGTGAGTAATGCTCGCAATTCGAGCGATGCT
>NW_015373982.1:29966-118196 GCF_001272555.1 Dufourea novaeangliae | reverse complement strand
CCCCCCCCCCCTCCCCTCCCCGTTGTTTTCGTGTTTCCCCGACGCGTCCTCTTAGACTTGGAGCACACCGGTTGTTCGATGATGGCCGGTTCGTCCCAGACGCAAGCGCGTCGATCTTTCAACAATCCACAATTCCATCCGCCAATCCAAAAACGTTCGCGAATTCAACCGAATAAAAAGATTTCTTTCTTCGATAAACTTTTTAACCTTGAGTTCAACCTTCGTTTCAAATCGCGTGATGTATTTAGCTTTTTTCTCCGTTAATTGTTCAGGAAATAGGATGTTTTGTAACAATTTATTTGCCGGTTCTAATATCGTAGAGTCGTAGAATATTACACAGGTGAGCTTCAAGGATATAAATTCAATAAAAACATTGGTCATGTATTGTATTGCGTATTAAAATTAAAATTCCAAAGATTAGCTTTGTACATTAATTAATTAAGGACGAGGACCTCGTAGTCCTTGAAGGACAGCTCTTCACCGTCGAAGGGGATGTAGAGGCACCCGTGACTGGGTTGAATCTGTAAACAGTTGGAATTCCTTATTTCGACTGTTGTCTTTTCACGAGAGATATTTCAATATTTCAGATTTTACTGTTTCGACTGAAGGTATACAGAGTGAGTACGACAAGTATTTGCTTCCAATAAACAATTAAAGTTTCGTAAAATTCATCAATCAACACTAGAACTACCAGCATCGAATCTACAGTTACCCACGGATTCGTTCTCAAACTTCCAAAATAACAGTTATTACTTATCTGTCAAAACTTTTCTGTAATTTCGATTTATCTATGTATGTATATGTATATTCTCCTTAGTTTTATCCATTTATCATCCTTTTGTGATAGATTTTTCTTACTCATTTCGAAATAAAATTCGCATTTTACTTATTACATCGACAGTTTCGCTCTAATACTAAATGAAATTCTATACCTACATAATATATCATATTATAGTAACGTAGTGCATATCAAATATAAAATTATAAAACACTATTATAATTTTCGTAATTCTGAGGTAAAAAGTCTGCACTCTGTCATTTTGACGGATCCGTGTTTGGTTGTTCTAATAATATGTAAGTAGTGGCAAGTGATACACCAGTTGTGAGCAAATGCTTCTTTTATCCGCTGTATACAGAGAATAACAAAAATTCTGACCTTGCCAACTGTTTGGGAGCCATTATGGAGAACACGTCCGACATACAGAGGTTCTCCATCGGAAGTCTTTCCTGCGATCACCGCGTCGCTCGGAACATCGCCATTGCTGCGGAATTCCCACGCGAATTCGCCTAGGCAGAGTACCTAAAGAAAAATATTCAATTTCCTTCATTAAACATTGTCTTCTCTGAACACCAAGCCGAAAATCCGCCATCTTGAATCATAAAGCACACGTGTCGACCGTTTCAGGCCGTAAAAACGATATTTCTCGCTACATTTCCGTTCAGTTTTATCATTATCTGGCATAATTCGTTTAACAGAAGATTCTCGTAAATAGACGGCAGAGGAATGGCAAAAAAAACAAAAAACAAAGAAAAAAAAAAGGAAAGATGACGAAAACGATGAAACGAGAATGATTCATCTCTGTTTTTAACAATCAATTATCCGTCGTGAATTTAGTTTGAATATATTGTATGTACATACGTAAGCGTTGGAACTTTCAGGATAACGAATCACGAGAAATGCAATTACAACAGGCTGTAGGTATGTATCGTATTACGAGTCGCATGATAAATCAAGATAAATGTAACAGCGAATATTTGAACAATTGCTTCGAATAACATTACAGAGACGCCGAAGCAATATTCTGGAAGGCTTGTGAGTGTTTGCTCAGCGTGCAGATAACTCGTATCTAGAGTACTAGAATTTCTGATCGTCGATCGGATAATCGATTCCGACGAATCGGTACAATCAAGGAACCGCGATATGTGATCATTCTCACGAATAGCTACATGAATTAATGAATTTAAAGTTTCAATTAGATATCGGACTCAATGGACACGCTCTTGAATCCAGATTATGGTGTTTCTTCTCAGGAAATTCGGATTTTCAGCATTATTTAGAGTTCTCAATAGGTTTCCAAGTAAAATTTTCACCTGAAAAATGTTTCGGACAGAGCTGATTTAAATATAGTGTCACTTGTAACAAAATCGAATTAAATTTAAGGTTTGTATACCTATGTGCAGAATAAAATTTCTTTTCTCCGGAAATGAATAGAGTACAATCGAGAAATGAAAAACACTTCTTTTTTCTAAAAGCATTATTAAGGCCGTTCTTTCTGTTTTGCAAGGCGAACACCGGCGTCGCCTTGACACGAAATCTCCGATTCCCCGTGTTCGCGTGCGTTCAGGGGCTATTTAGTATACCAGGAAATTATACTCGTTACAGAAAGGATTTATTATTTACTGAAAACCACGAATCACCGACCTCCCTCCTCGCGACTCCGCCTTGAACACTCAATCGGTTTCCCTTCTACCCAGGCATCGGTGAAACGAGAAAAGTACCTATCGTGTGGATATCGAAGATTAGATTGCAACCGGATGGACAAGTCCGTGGGACGCGATTATTATACGATATTATACCATTTTTATGTGAAACCACAATTTATAAAGTAATTCGTAAAAAGAAAAATAGACAACTAATGTAGGAATTTCATTCTTTCCTACCGAAGTTCCCATTTCTAAGACTTAGTTATATTTGTATGGAAAAAACTTTTCGAAAATTCGTATTGCGTTGTCGTATTGACTGCAATACATGATCCTCTAACACTGTAACTGTTTCAAGCGGTGAAGATTAAATTCTAACCAAAGTTTCTGCCTTCTATTGTACGATCTGTCACAAAGCATTAGAACTCACTTCGTAGTCGTATTTGGGGTGTTCCTCCCCGTTGTGAGAGACATAGGCGACATTCTTGTCCGGCATCACTTTCGCCGGAAGCATATCGCCCTCGTGGAACGCTCTGCCTACGTAGATTGTGGTGCCATCGGCGTCACGGCCGCCCACGACCACATTGGCGGGCAAACTTTGCTCCGCAGTTCTCTGTAACCACCTGTAAGCTTCAAACGAAATCGATTTTTAACGATTAAAAACAATGCGATCCGCAAGTTTCGATAAAATCGAAGACACGGGGGAGGGGGGTTTCGTTGGAATTTATATCAGTTATCGGTGGACGTAATCTTTACCATGAGTTGTTCGGTGCCTGTTCATTTTTTCAGGAATTATTCGATACAGGGCACGGTTTGTCAGGTAAAACAACCAAAATTGTTTTTCTTAACTTTTAAAGTTATTAAATGTATGAGATCCAACGCAAAACCGTGTAGCTACGATATTTCTTATTTGAAATATTTATCCTTATTTTTTATAACATTCTATAAGTACTACTCTTTTGGCAAAAGACACGTCGATAAAATAAAATAATTCGATTGTATAAAAAATGTTCATCTTTAGATATGTATGTATGCAGTCCCAGACGCATTTATGCAGCACATGACGCCCAATGATGCCTTGAGGACGGCTTAAAGGCGCGTTAGATCCAAAATAGTCGTAACACGGACGTCTTCGAGGTGTCATGTGCTATCTGGGTGTAATATATCTATATCATGTTCTTCTAGATTTTTTCACTCTTAGGAAAATCAATTCAAAATGCATTTATGCCATTTGATTCTATGTACATATTTAGGTGCAAATCAGCCTTGTGAATTGTTTTTACAGTGACGTTTATTCGAGTTATAAAAGTGAAACGAAAAATTTTATGGTTGAAATTTCTTCGTATTATAGAAATTTAATTACATATTGCCTTTTAACAAGTTGTAAGACTTTTTCAAACACTCACCTGGCATCTTGCGACCTGTTTTGCCTGGAAATTGAAACAGTAATGATGCTTATCTTGTGCCTATTGACCAATAATATCGTTTCCGAAAGTGTGTCCGATTCTAGGAAAAAGAAAAATTCTGCTCGGAATAGGCGAGACTCATTCTTGAAAAACCCCACCATCCGAATTTTCATTGAACAGCTCGAAATGGACAATGTCTGTATATTGAAAGTTATTATATGTATGTATATTTGTATGATTTACATTTTACAATTACACGCCAACTTGGACAATGCAAAATTTCCCTATAGAATATCGTTCGCTAGCTTCGGTTATTTACAGGATTTTCGGCTTAACGAACTTGAATAGAGAGGTACAAAGTTTCTTCATAGATAATACACAGTAGTTCAATTAAAATATGTTCCTACAGATTGGACACGTGGACTTCTGGCTTGTACTGAACCATTTGTACTGCAACGAGAAACAGAAAAGATTCATTAAGAAGATTATTGTAAGAAAAATGGCCAGTATGTTAAATGCACAGTTAACACACATACCATACAAGCTGTATGAAACTTCTTGCGGCACGTGTGACAAGACAATTTTGGTATCTGGTACGAGCTCGAATGGAAAATACTGAAGCATATGTAACATTCCTCGACTCCGGCGAATTTCTTGTCCAAGTTTTTCTTCCATAATGCAAGCCCGTCCCAGACCGATCCGTTCTGTTTCGTGAGCACACAACAATCGATATAAAGTTACTGAAATGGGTCGAAAATGGGATTGTAAATATCGATAAATTGATAAACGTGTACCTGATGCGTAAGGAATATGGACAACTGCATATGACAATTCCTCCAATTCGCGGTTCCACCCGCGTGTTGGCCAGGCTCCACTGTGACCGGTCCCAAGGGATGATTCGGTGGTAATATGATGTTAAGCTCCAATTTAGTGTCGTCCATTTGGTACAACGCCATCACTTCACGGAACGTCGCGTGAACCTTCACCTGCATGTTCTCGATATTTTGTAATTTATTGTTGAGCAGCTCCTGGCAAAGCATGGGACTGACATAATGTGTCGTGATCTTGTCCACGGCCGCGCTGACCCGGCTGTCGGATGTACTCCACCATTGCCTCACCAATACCGGTAAATGCCTCAAACTGTTTCTGTACAACCAACAGACTATGTGGTCTAGCCTCCATTCTGTCCAACTTTCTATTTAAAAAGGAATGATCATAAGTATCCTCTAAGATTATTATTTTAAAGAATAATAATTCAGGCGTTAAACCTCCAAATTCGAGGGATGGTTCTGTTGAAAAGAGCTCCATCAAGCTTGCACCCTTATTTTTGTTATCCTGAAGTACCTCCACTGGCATCAGCCTGAAGATATTGTTTAACAAACTGGGGAAGAAATTGTCTCTGAAAAGATACATATGTATAAATGTGCGTATAAAATAATTCCAGTGAAAGCCAAATGGCAATGCAGAGATCGCACAAAGGGCATTTAAGCAAAGCTTAAAATAGACTTACTTAACTACTTCGGCATACTGATAAAGTAGATCCCCATGAGCATTCGCACACATGTCTAGTATGATAGCCCATGATAGTAAATAGCCTACAGTGCATGTATAAAAGTCTGTGTACGGTTGAATAGTACAACTGACTGTGTCACATAATCTAGAAACATATTAACGTTAACGATACACTTCCTATTAATACATAGAGAGATAGAGATAGATAGATGGATCATCTGAATGTCTTGGATGTATTTTGATAACAGAACGAAAAACATGCGTCTCAATACTCACTTGAAATCCATTAAAATAGTATTCACGATGTTCTGAGTATTTTGAAGTCTATCTTCCATTTGTTTAATATTCAGTGTATTTACATCAAAGTTCTCCATCTCCACAGTAGCTTTGTCTTTATCCACGAGTTCTGGTACGGTGTGTTTCAATAAATGATATGCACCCAATTGTATACTGGCTACAGGAGACAACAGTAACCTCAGTGACAATCCAACGGCGCTGTTCAAGTCAACAGCAACCGCGGAGTCTACTATGTACAACTGAGTTTTAAACAATACGTTTCCATTTAACAATTTCACTGCGTTTCCTACGTGATCCAACACTACGATCGCTTTCAAAGCGTTTGTTCTTTCGTTGTGCCAATCTGATAAGGTGGTGTCTGAAAGGATCGTGCAATTAGGAGACAGATAAATCTACCCCACTAACATTTGGTGTACCTGCATAGAACATCCAGGTCTGGGCGAATCCACTTTGGAGATCACCGGCGAATACATTATTCCACTCGTCCAGTAGTGTTGGAGGTAAATCTTTTATCTGCTCTTGCTTGTAAATTACATTCTGAACCGCATAATAAAGTTGACAGATGGCTACCGTGAATGCTGATACCTGTGGTACAAATTGAAGTCAACAATTCTTTATAGCGCGTACATTCTTAATAGACAAACCTTAAAGTCATTAATGTGTTGCCTTGATTTGTTAAGAGTGAGTCGCCACATGACCAATGATATTAAAATAAAATTCCAGTGTTCGCTGGTTAATTTTGAAGGTATTTTTGTCGCGAGCTCTGCCAGTAATCTGATAATCTCCAAAGGTAATGTTAACTGTTCCCACGAGGTCGCAGACAAATCGCTAAAAATTTTAACAATACAAATACGCGTTCTACTTAATACAACGAATTATATTAAGTTTGACACGCATAATGCGATATAACTACCAATCAAAAAGTAACGGAGTGAAGTTCTCCTTCTCGTAAGATATTATTTTTTCCAATAAACTGAAACAGTCGGAATCGTCTTCTTGATTACGAAGCTTATTCCTTGCTACTATTAATTTATAAATATCTGATGTATGAAACTCGGATGGAACCTACAATCAGATACTGTGTATGTATTACATGCAATATTAAAACAGATTTAAATAATAAATATTATTAATATTCCACTACCTGCGATCCCTGCAGACTAATTTCTATATTTTTGTTGCACACTTCAAATACTTTTTGAGCTGCCATGCTTGTGCTTAATTCCGTGCGACAAAAGTATATTAAGTAGGACAGCATACTGCCATATTTGTCAGAATTCCTGCAAACACAAACGATACGCTGTTATAGAATACAATCGACTATTGACACACAATCACACTTACATTTTTATGTAACTTAGAATTTCACTGCAGGTATCTTCCGTAACGTATGTTTGTAACTGCTTGAAATTATCCTGAATTGTCGTCAAAATTTTCTTCACATTACTGTAACACTTAGTCTGAAAGCAGTTATTTAAAGGAGCATTAGCTTTCTTAATTAAATCATTATACTCACAAAGGGAGCACTATTGTACTTACAGATTTATAATAATTTGTGTATATTCGCCCTAAAATAACCGAATACATAATATCCACTAATAGATCTATAATCCCTGGTAATTTAACATTCTGTATCGACGGTTTCTCAATATTAGATTCTTCCCTTTCCTGATCTGTGTCAGTCGATCTTAAGCATATATTGTTCAGCAAATTTGTATTGAACAACGCCCACTTCAAGCAATTTTCGGTGTTGTCTACTACCGTGTTACTAATTAAATTAACGGATTCACGTTTCTGGAAAAGCTGTATACTCTGATCCAGAGTGAACACATACAACTCTCCAGTTATCACTTCTCCATAAAGAATTATTCCTGTTACTTCAGCCATCCACGTTGCTATGTCAGAATCCGTTAAGAATGTTAAAATAATCTCTTGTACATGAGTCTCTTCCATGTGAACATCGTTATTAATAATGATCCCAAGAAAATCAGCTGAAACATCCACCAATGTTTCGTTTGTATGCTCTTCGTTCCTGCGAAACGTTTCGTATACATATGTTACAAATCCCAATTAGAAAAAATTTTCGATACACGTGAAACATTGTCTTACGAGTTGTATATCTTCTTCCACATGATGCTTGCAAATTTTCTGGTCAATTCGATAAATTCCAATCGGGAGAGTTTTCGAACGGCTTCCAATAGACCATTCTTCCATACATTCCTCATTGTTTCTATGAAAGTTCCATTGTTGCTGAAGTAGTTCTGAGAACACAATTCGAACAGTGTTTCCAATACTTGTACACCTCCCAGCGTTGATCGCTTGTGGGCCCATGTTAATGGAACAATGCAAGAAATTAGCTGCGCGAAGTGTAACAAGCACGCTTCATCCACTTCGTGAATGGAATTGCAGAGAATAGACACGATTTCATTGACTCCATCTTCCTTGACCAACAAATCTAAACGTTGCGCAAGAATCAAGTGTTAGTAGAGTGAGAAGTTAAAGATGAACAGAAATAATCGAATGTTAAGAGACTCACTGCCATCATCGGATGGCTCGAGAGCCAACAAAATGAGATCCTGATTCTTCTCGAGATCGGAATAATTTCCTGAAGCAATTTCCTTTGCTACGTCTATTAACAGACTAGTTATTTTAGACGGTGAACACCATTTTTTTATGATCGCATTATCTCTTGATCGCTTCTTGGACAATGCACAATATACAACGCTTCTTGTTGTTACGACATCTTCAAACTGAAAACAGATAAAAATATAATAAATAAAAAGGTTCTATGAATGGGGCGAGATTTCTTACCCCTGTGAGCGATTTCAAAACCTTCTCCTTCTCAGACTCGTTCATATACATAATCAGATTGAATATTAATTCCACTATGTGCTCGGTCTCTGTCGATTGTTCCAGCAACCATTGTCTCAAGACCTGATCGTAGAAACTGAAGAAGTTTATTTGAGTCTTTAAAGACTCTGACAGATTTATGAAAAGTTTTTCGCTCTCGAAACACGTGATAAGCTTGTTCAAATGTATCACGTATTTTTGTGTCCGTTGTTCGCTGATTTTATCAAAGTATTTAATGCAAAGGGAATTGACAAAGTTATTCAGCTCCGCTAAGAATTTTGTATCGGTATCGACTTCTGTCGTCGGAGTTTCTGGCTCAACGTTCGTATCCTCTTCCGGATTAGAAAACTTCACCTTCAAATTCTTACGACTGTGCATAGGTGCTGTCTTCAATGTAATTAAAAATTCAATCTGAGAATTATTTGTATCCGGAGTATTGAATGTCTCAGAATTTTGAGACGCATCTATCAGCGAATTGAACAACGAATCAAGTTCAATCCAAAACCGCTGTATTAAGTGAATATACGACTTATAATCTTCATTGTGGCGATTTTTGCTCCAGTACCGCACCAACTGTATAATTTCACGGAAGAGAATTTCTTTCATTTGAGTTTTCTCCTTTAAACATGTTTCTAAAACTGGTATCAGCTGAAATGATCGATCAATTATTCCTAATGCTTTTTTTTTAAAACATTTATACAGAGGTATGATATAAAATAAAGACCTGTTCTTTGAGGAGCGCCGTGCACAAGTCTTGATTGTTAACATTTAATAGAACAGAATACCGTAGACATTCAGTGAACGATGTTGTTACAGCAAACATTTCTGAGCGGCTCGTTTGCACACTTTTGAGAGAAAATCTGAAAAAAATATATTAATATGTTGTAATGTACATTTCAATCTACTTAACAACGCTATCGCTTTAATTGATCAAGTTACCCATGTCGCATATTACTGAAGAAGTTCATGTACAAGTTATGTACATCGACATTTAACTTAGGGAATTGACTGATAAATGGTAACAAGTTTGGGTATACAATACTTGCAGAACACTGTCCTCCACTTCGTAGAACACGCCACAATTTCGGTAATACGAGCTTCTCAATGCTCACTACACAATACCAGTCCTGCAGAAATTTTAGGTGATTGAATATTGTAGATTTCGAATATTAGGTACATTACCTATAGATTATTTACCTCTATTTTATTTATAGTTACAAGCATGGCTTCCCAAACGGCAGATAAAAGTGCTGGTTCCATTTCATCTAGGCTGTTCATAATAGTTGTTACAGTTCTCTTTTTCTCCTCTTGCAACAATATATTAGCATTCTCGATCACCGATGTCAGCACATTAAAGAATGCCGTTTTCACTGGAAGAACATCATACTTCACCAACTTCCAGAACTTGTTGTTACTTATAATTTTACGGTGAATATCGACCATTTTCTCGATTTCCTCTACGGGAACCTTTTTTAGATAAAAACTATATCCTTGCAGGCTGGCGACCAGCACCCTCTGATACTTTGCCTCCATTTCCTCTACAGTAAGACTCCTAATAATATAACATATTAGTGGATGTAATAATCCTTTTATCGTCTGCATCTTCCTTTTACCTTCGATAAATACGAAACGTACTTTTGCAGAGATAAAGATTGTGCAGTGTGAACAGTGACATTATCACAAATATACATTAAAATTTCACGTTGACAGTGCACAATGGCATCGATAATTTTTTTTGATGGAAATGTGTCCTAGATAAATAAATGTACACGTCAATTTCATTAATTTCGTAGAATCGTCTTATTAACCGAATACAATACTTTACATTGAATGAATTACTAGCAGCCGATGCAGCCGGAGGATACATATCGTGTTGGGAAGTGAACCAAGCTCCTGCGAGTTGTTTCAAATACACGGCTATACCTTTGCCTACACGCTTCACGACTGCTGCATGTGCTAACTGTGCAGCTTCCCTTACTCTATGCTCAATGTCTATTGCCAAGGCACAATATAATCTGGGCCAGAATGGCAACATTCCTTCTACGGCTGGAAATTCTGAATCTTTACACAGAACAGCAAATTCTTGCAGGGCCTTCAAATATAATTGATCAGTATCAACATTATTTACATTATTTATTCAGTGTAATATTGCTATTAAATTTCACCTTATACAGGGTGGACCGATAATTCCATCCACCTAGAATAAATTTTACCTTGCACTTTGTTGTCGCATCTTTTTTGTTCATTTTCTTTAACACTATTTGAAAATTACTATCCACATTACTCATTTCAATTTCATTTACACTGCAAAGTGATAAACCTGGTAATACAGGTACGTATCCACCATCTTTCACGGCTGAGAAACCAACAAACTTGGGTATTGCGGTGCCCAGAAGCTCTGCGCTTCTGCTACTATTTGATGGCTAAAAGAGTATAAATAAATTATTATAAATATTTGATTTTATTTTAGACAGATCATGTGTCAAATAGCACAGATAATTTCTACTCGGATTAATCTCAAAAGAAATTTTCTTGCAGTTCATCTCACATAGATCATCGTTAATTAATTCATTGTCATGACTGAATTTTTCCTTAAAATGAGTGAAAAGGAATTATATATTTAGAATAAGAGACATTCTCACAATAACAAAGTTTAACCTATAACTTTTTTACTTTATGGATTATTATATAAATAGTTGTAAAAGCTTTACTTACTCTTGCATTGTTTTTCGTTCGTTGTGCTTGTTTATTCTTCCCCATAATAATCAGTAGAAAAGTAAGAGAAAACAATGGGTCCTATGCTCACACATAAATTTTGCTTGTTCAGTTTCCTATCGATACAACACGTTTCGCAACAGCTGATCTGAGCTGATCTGAGCTCATCTAAGCTGATCTTTCAAATTCGTGCTAGTGACACGCAAACACGCTATATAATCGCAATACTTTTTTCCAAATTCAGCGGAAAATTGAACTTAATTGCTGCATTATTTCCTGTTTCTTTTTTATCTATTTAGCTTCGATATTACTATTTTTTTAAAACGAATAACATGCGTGCGAATTTCTTCAAACGTTGTAGCATATATAAAATGGTACAACAAAAGACAACAATATGCATACTGTGCAAATATAATAGCATAGCAAGTATACACTAAAATCATTGACAGTTATTTTATTTTATGCCAAGTAAGAAATCATGAAATCTGTGTAAAAGTTTTATTTTATTATTTGTTTTATAACAAAGTTTTTGTTACAGGTTAATAGACTAATAATCATGAGCATTGGAAACAAATTGAGTCAGAGGTTACTCTTATCTTATTGTTCTTTCACTTGCATTTACTTTCCCGGTATTTTGATATTACTTAAGCTGAACGACAACTTGTACAATGTGGGAAAGTACAAATTTATTCCAGTATTATTGATTCTATTGTTCGCCGAAGTAATCAAACTGCTATTTCCTATGTTTCATTCTGAGTTAACAATCATAGGGAAAACTGATATAAGGACATCCTCCAAAGCTAGGAGGTCTTGGTCAAGATATTTGAAAGAGATTTTTAAATTTCTCTTAGTTGCTTTTATCTTATCTGTTGTATACTATATTGTTATCATATTATTTGGAGCACCTGTATTTATGCATCATGAAGAGACAACAATGCTCACTGTTACATTAACCACTCTTACGTTTGTGCCTGCTAGTCTACATTTAGGTGTAGATGGTGCATTAGAAATTATAACAGGGACACGGTCTCAAAAAGGTAATGTTTTGGTGGATGCTGTGAAAACTAACATTCAAGCAACTCTTCTGGGTACCTGGTTAGGTGCTATTGTAATTCCATTAGATTGGGATCGTCCATGGCAGGCTTGGCCAATCCCTTGTGTGATCGGTGCTCTTCTTGGCTATATGATTGCGCATTTTATTACACTTGCAAAGACATTACCTATGCTAAGATTAGGCAAAAAAGTCCATAGATAAATGGCAATTACCCAAATAGTGCGATAAATAGAGTAGCTTGTATATGAAAGAATGTGAAACTGTACTACAATACTTCCTAATAAATTGATCTCTTAAAATAGTATAAGAGTTAATAATGCTCTGAATAAAAAATAGTTTAGAAAAACGTTATGTACAAATAAACGCTTTATCTATCTAAAGAGTTATACCAGATTATATTAGATAAACCTTCTGATTTAAACGTGTATGTGATATTTCGATAATAGGGGATGATTAAGGAGAAAGATTTTAAATGGTAAAAAACTTTTTTTCGAGACGCCAAAAATCCTTCTGGCAATTATCATTTTTGTCAAAAAACAACCTATTTTGAAAATTTCATCCGATTTGGAGCATGGGGGTTTTTGGAAGTTTAGCCGAATTTTATCAAACTAGATGTCAGTAGCATTGAATTACGACACGTGCAAATCACACAACCTTGAATTCACTCCGGGTTATCGCTGTAATATCACGAACGGTGTCGAGAAAGATTATATTCATCGTCGTATTGTTCGTTCAGTTTCTTACAGTCTCTTAAATCGTTGATTATTAATTCTCATTACTTTATCATGTCGGACACTGCTGGAAAGGTACATATTTATATATTTATTCTTCTATATAAATATCTGGTTTACTTCTTCTGTTTCATTGTTGCAAGTTTTGACAAAGTAATAATTTCTTATGGAAAAAACCAATCAATTATTCACATTGAGTTCATCTTTGATCCACTTTGGAAAGATTTAATAAGATATCTATCCAACACAATAATTAATTGTATATAATAGATGTTTAACAAAAGTTACTATATATATCTAGTACATTAATTTCCTCTAATTATACGGTTACGCGAGATTTCTAGTCTTTTATTTTCATGTACTTTAGGTAATTAAATGCAAAGCTGCTGTAGCGTGGAAGGAAAAGCAACCTCTCTCGATCGAGGAAGTTGAGGTAGCTCCACCAAAGGCTCACGAAATCAGAATTAAAGTTGTTGCTGTAGCTTTGTGTCATACTGATGCTTATACCTTAGATGGTTTGGATCCAGAAGGAATTTTCCCATGTATTCTTGGTCATGAAGGCAGTGGCATCGTTGAAAGTGTTGGTGATGGAGTTGCAGAATTTCAACCGGGTATAATTATAATATAAATTTAACTTAAAGGTACACATACATTATATTTAAGTAGGTTATATTTTTAATACCTGTAGGCGATCATGTGATTCCATTGTATATTCCTCAATGTGGGGATTGCAAATTTTGCAAATCTCCAAAGACGAATTTGTGCAGCAAGATACGTGTAACACAAGGAAAGGGTGTTATGCCTGATGGTACTTCTCGGTTCACTTGCAAGGGTCAGACAATTTCTCACTTTATGGGTTGTTCTACTTTCTCTGAATATACAGTGGTAGCTGATATTTCTCTTGCTAAGGTACATTCTATACATGGAGTTGCTCTCCTTAGTTTCCTTTTAATGTTATGAGGATTTAATAGCGCGACAAAAGCATATACATACAATCATGTTATATTAGATTGACCCCAATGCACCATTCGATAAAGTATGTTTGCTGGGTTGTGGAGTGCCTACTGGGTATGGTGCTGCCCTTAACACGGCCAAAGTAGAACCTGACAGTACATGTGCCATATGGGGATTAGGTGCAGTTGGGTTGGCAGTTGCACTGGGTTGCAAAAAGGCTGGTGCAAAACGCATTATTGGGGTAGATGTAAATCCAAGTAAATTTGAGCTTGGTAAGATCAGATGAATTTATAAATATATAGTTTCTCTTAAAGAATGAATTCATCATTTTCATATTTAGTTATTACCGTGTGATATTTGTACAGCTAAAACATTTGGATGCACTGAACTCATTAATCCCAAGGATTATAATAAACCAATTCAGGAAGTTCTGGTAGAATTAACTGATGGTGGATTAGATTATAGTTTTGAGTGTATTGGCAATGTTAACACTATGGTAATTATACAATTCTTAAAGAAATTGAGTGTTACACAGAGTGGTTAACTTATGCGATACTGTGTATCTAGAGAGCTGCTTTAGAATCCTGTCATAAAGGCTGGGGTACATCTGTTATTGTGGGTGTGGCTGCAGCAGGTCAGGAGATCAGTACATATCCATTCCAGTTGGTAACAGGACGTGTATGGAAGGGAACTGCATTTGGTGGTTGGAAATCCAAAGAAAGTGTACCCAAATTTGTACAGGAATACATGTCAAAATCTCTGATGCTTGATGAGTTCATTACACATACTCTTCCGTTCGAGAAGATTAACGAAGGATTCGATTTATTGCACTCAGGAGCTTGGTAAATCTTCAATCTGTTATTTAATTTTAACAGTAATTTTCAAACAACATAAGGTTCTCATTAATATACAAATTTTTTTCTCAGCTTGAGAGCAGTGCTTAAATACTAAAAGGGAGTATACAAAGTGATTCAGCACCGGTTTTCATACGATTCCTTTTGAAATATGGTTGCAATATCTATTTTTTTGTAAGAATATTTAAATAAAGATAATATATTCCTAGATATATTCCAGTTTGGTGTATTTGGAAGGAAAGAAGTGCAGAGAACCATATAATGCCCGGATTTCTACAACAATCTTTATTCATAAAGAATTCTTACAGCCACATGTACAATACCAGTTTGGTGAAATATCAATAGTAGCTTCGGAATGAAGTAAAAATTCTTTATGCTTCGACCAGGTGCATACCTTACAAAAAATCATCACGTTACGAAGATCATAGACGATGATTTTCTCCATTGTATATAATTATGTATATACAATATGCAAGACGACGACGTTCTCGGTAAAACTATCGTATGGTTGCGTTCGAGTTATGCTCGGTTAATCTAGATATCGACGGTAATGAATTCAGGCGGAAATAGAAATTGCACTCACAGTAGCAAAGAGAGTGTACGCGTTTCCAGTGAATGTACTAATCGCGGACCAATGTTCAGCCAAATTCAATATGGCGCCGAATGGATATTTCTATGAATCCTTACTCTATCACTAGACTGCGGATTTTATGCACTTGTTACATATTCAAAACATTATAAAGTAAGAAAATCAATGAAGTTTCTTATTCGAATCGAATAGGGGAGTTAAGAAGCTGACTGTCGGATCACTCGTACACAGGCGACAGAGCCTTGAGTTCTGTTTAAAATATTCACTCTTACGACGAGACCTGTAATTGAAACGAATTTAAAAACTTAAGTATATTGCAACTATTTATAGACATTACTCTGACAGTCAGCTTGTTAATTGGGACAATAAGTTTCTGTGTACATTAATCTACGAAACTTTGAATTTTTCGCATTAAACGTCCGTAGCCTGTTTGTTATTTTGATGTCTGAGAATGAGCCGACGTTCTATGGTGCCAGTTAAAACGCGATTTTCCTTATTCTTGGACTGTTTTATCTCGCTTTCTTCTTTCCTACTCTGTTACACGGTCGATTAAGTTGCTCACGGAAGAGTAGAATAAGTGCCTGTTATTTAATAAGTACTGAAATCCAGAGTACAGTTTTGCCGTTAATTAATAATAATAACAATAACATACACCGGGGGACCATTAAGCGAGAACCGATAACACTTAAAGAACACGTGCCCGATGGTGAAATACACTAGAAACTGAATCTCGATAAAAGATCTCTTCTCTAGATGCGGTTTACGTGTACAATTTGCAACTGACTATCCCTACGTAAATTGCCGCCTAAATCCCTAGGGCGTATTCACATAGTCACACCGATCAATTATTTTATTTTTTTTTGTTACTTTTTCATTTTTCCACAGATTACAATGTTATACACTAGTATACCTACGGTGTACACCGCACACTCGGTTTAAGTAAAAGTTGTAAGTAAAAATGCTTATAATTACAGGTGAACGCAGACGAATCACGACGTGCTCGTTATCAAATATTAAAAACACTTCCTCTTTCACCTCGTTGAATCCTTTTCTCGAGGATCGAGAGAATCTCTCTGGACATTGTTCTTTTTTTTTTTTTTTTATTTTACGTTAAAATTGCGTGTATAACTATCAAAGAAGAAGGAAAATGTCGAGGGGATGATGGATACACGGACTGTGTATCTTAAAATATACGCTGTTTAGCTTTTCTATCATATTTGCGTGAGGAGACGGAAACGTTGATCGCGATCCATGAAAACGGACTTTCATAGACAGAATCCTATCTCCTTGTTCGTCGTCGTGATTGGAACTGCTGCTTAGTGGTTAGCGAGTACGAAATAGGTCATTCTTTTATGCAAGTATATCTTACGCTAGACCTCGCAACGCAAGATGGCTACGAGAGAAAAACTGAACAGAAGCTCGAGTAGAAGAAGAAATAGAAGACTCCAGCGCAAGGAATATAAATAAGCAACGGAAATCTGTGCAGTTATGTACAGGGTATTTTATCATATGTCCGAACTACTTTTTTTGGGGGGGGGGGGGGGGGGAGAAATGAACGTGATACACAAGAATACAATAATACAAGAATGTGACTCCTCCCTTATGAAGTAATATCAATTCTCATCCCGTAGTCGCTCCATTGAATTTCTTTTTCCTCTATGAATTTATTCCGATTCATAATAAAATTTCTACTATTCTAAAAAAATGTCCTCTGCAATAAACACCCCCGTTTAAAAAATTAATACTGTCTCCCTACTGAAGCGTATTTATCTTCTTTATTAGCCTAATGTACCGATTCACCTCTGACGTATTTAGCCACATTGTTCGAAACATCCTGTACATTCTGCTGCATAGATATCCAGTTAGGGGGAGTTAGATTAAACCTATTCTCATGTGGCTGGGGTCTATGCAATTAAGTAACGTCTGACTTCTACGTCGTTAAGCGTGCAACCTTTCTAAAAGTGTGGTTTCTTTTTAACGTTGTTCCGCCCATCTGTCGATGACCCCGGCCGGGTTTTCTCTCTCAGCCAGCTTGTTTTTTCTCTCTCTCTCTCTCTCTCTCTCTCTCTCTCTTTCTATTTTTTTTGTTTCGTTAAACTTTATCTGTTGCATCTTCTCGCGTTAAAGGTATATGTATATGTATATCATAAACTTCTATGCATCGTGAGGAGTGGACATGAATTATACCCGATGGAGGATGAAGAGTCTTCCCGTTTTTCTCCCTCTTGACACTTTAAAAAGTGTCTTTTCTCGTTCTCTCTTGCTCTACCTTTGTGTATGCATAAATAGTGTGTAATTTTATTAATTCATAGACGAGTTGTGCATGGAGGTACCTCGAAGGGGCACACACAGGGGTTCGAAGTTCGTCTCCCGTTCTCTCTCTCTCTCTCTCTCTCTCTCTGCAATCCACGCCGATCTCTTCGAGGGGTAATCGAGTTTAGAAATATCAAAGAATTGGACACGGGTCTGCTGCTATTGCACGAAGCGTAGAGGTTTTATTGCACTTGCGTTAAGATTTTTTGTTTTGTTCTTTTCTCTCTCGTTTTTTCTTAACCCGTTTGGCACTTATGTTCTTCTGCGAATCGATCGATCTTAGTTTTGTTCTTTTTTTTCTTCAATTGAATCGAAGCTGAATGCCAGATACATGTACAGATATTTCAGTTCCCGAGAGTATTAACGATATTTCGCGGGTTAAGAATGTTGTTGCCGACAGTGTTGGTATCTGTTCTCGTCGTCGGGGGCGAGGGGAAAAGAGGAGACGTCGTGTATGTATAAAGTCGCCACGGGGCCTCCTCTACCTCGGCCCTCAACTGTCTTCCGTTACTCTTCGCTCGCCCACGCAATTTTTCGTTGCTCGTCGAACTGACTTTGTTATTCTTGTTTTTTTTATTTATTAGGCTCGCGCACCCTTATTTACCGAAGACACCTCCAATCACAACGGCGATGATCGTCACAAGCGGACGACCGGACGGAGGAAGCTGCCTCCTTCTAGTTGTTTACTCCGTCGATAAAAGGGACCCACGTCGTCCGGCTGTGCTCGATTATCACGTCAAGGTGCGCTGCTCCCGGTTAGCTGCTGCTGCTGCTGCTGCTGCTGCTGCTGTGTGTTTTGCTGGCTGATCCTAAGGAATCTAGAAGTCTAACGGCTGATCGGCCGAACCCTCGAGATCTTGGGCAGAGTCTGTGCCTCCGTCCTCGTCGTCGTCCAGGTCCACGCTGTTGGTCTTCAGACCTCCGTTACTGATTTTGTTCACGATCGTGTCTGAAAATGTTAATACAGTGATATATCATTGTATGTCAATGGCCTTATTAGGACAATAAGGATTCTTCTGTTTAAGTTAGCTTCCAGATTAAGTACGTATCTAATGTATAGGTTAGTATCGATGTCTTTGTATGGAGAAACAAGGAAGCATCGTCTACTGTAGAAATCGGACATTACCTTCTGGACAATATCGAGTACTAATTACCGTTAAATAATTGCTGCGCGAACTTACCGCAATCTGGTTTGCTGCCACGTGTTCTGGTCCCGGCGAACTCGACACCGTGGGGGTCGACGCACCAGCAGAGACCGAGACCCCGATGACATTGGGTACTTCGGTAATACCCTCGAGAATCGCAGGCGGGTGCAACGTCCGGGGATGATCGTTTATGTACCGCGGCGCACGGACGTTCGGCTTTCGAGAAGCATCCGCACCATTCGGGCCCGTTCACGAAGATGTCTCTGTGGGTACATGATTCGTATCGATGTTCGAGTCCCCCTTAATTTTAATAGCCAGACGACGATATTTCACTGACATGGTACAATTGCAACATAACACACATAGAATCGTAATTGCTGGCGAAGTGACAAGTTAGATACCCGCAGGTAACAACTGTGCAAAGCAAGCCGAATTTAGCACAAGGCCTGTTACGTAACTGTGTCCGCTCTCTCGTGAAAGGAACGCGTACCCAGTAGTAAAGGTCAATCATTAAAGGAAGCTGTAAAGCGAGTAGTTAAGCAAGTAGTAAAAGTGACTTGTGTACGTAGAGAGGAATACAGAAGTCGATACACGCCTATACGTATGTATAGTCAGACGATCGTCTGCGCGTCGTTTCTCTACTCGAAGTAGTTAAGCGACACAGTATGTCAGACTCACGTCAGGTTCACGTTCAATCGGTTTACACTTTCGAACGTTACCCCGGGTTCAGTTTCTCACCGATATGAAGTACTAAAAGAAGGTGTTAGATCGGACAAGTGTTTTGCCACAAGCGATTGGCTATAATGACGCAATACGTTCCATTACTAGGTATTTCATATCTGACACAATACATTAATTTACTACTATACGTCTGGCACAACACGTTCCTGCATCACTTTACACTAGACAGCTCATGTACGATCCTCTACTGATCACATCTCCTCGTTAGACTAAAATTTATTTGTCAATTATTCGGATAATCATACATCATCGACAGCACTTCCTTTCACACACCGACACATAGGTACGTAGGAGAATCAATCGACTTCAAACCAGAGTTTCACACGTACCCATACAATCAGTCTCCCCCTAACAACCAGTCAGCTACTTGGTCCGAAGGCACGTACGCTTGAGACCTATTACACTCGAGCGCCAGCCTCTCCTCCTCTCCCTCCCCCCCCCTCTCCCCGCGACGGTATTAAAAACTGAAAGGGTTTCTCGTTCCCTTTTCGGGTCACGTATGCCGCGAATTTAATGATTTACAAGCAAGAGAAACGGGGGTTACGTAAAGGGGAGGGAAAAATTTCGTCGCGACGCGAGACAAACGAATTACAACAATTCGAGTGTATCTCTATTGATCTATTCTATGTATGTGAACGGAATTGTTTGATTCCCGGACCCCTCTTTAAGATCTTCACTCTTATGCCGATATCGTAGCTAGCAAACAGTTTAAGTAGCGAAGCTAGGTATTGGGTCGAACAGAGTGGCCTATATTAAAATGTTTTACGATGAAAAACAAGCAGGAGAAAAATAAAATTTAAAAAAGAAATGGAAAATGTAAGGACACTTGAGCTAAAGAGGGCAGAGAATACTTTCGTATTAAATTGCTTGACAAAATACGTATACAAATACGTATGTACGTATGTATGTATGTATGTCTGTCTGTCTGCCTGTCTGTCTGTCTGTCTGTCTGTCTGTACTACTGAATACTGGGTAGGTGGGTACTCTTCGTTTCACTGTCGTTCAATTATTCATCATTATCCAGCCGCGTGAAATATACAGGTTACACGGGACCACCGACACGTCGTCTACTCTACGTGGTTAGAATCGGAAAAATGTGTCACGTTCCAAGTCTCTCTCACATCAGTCCCACTTCCGTGCTTTCGAGAGTCTTTGAAACTCACCCGTCGGTGTCGCACCCATCCAGGAATGGCTTCAGACACGGCTCGTTCTGATCGTGCTCGAGCCCGTACAACTCCGAAAGGGAGAGATGGCCGTCGTTGTCGCTGTCCAAATGTCCGAACATCCACCTGACCTCGCTCTGGCAACCGATGGGTTGGTGGTGGGGACACGGTCCACGGAACGTGAAATATAAATTCTGTCGACTGTGAGAAACCGTGTCCTCTCGGTTCTCCAAGTATCTGCTAGAATCTCTAAAGATTAGGGGTGGATTGGAAACTAATTGTTAAATACACGGAACTGTAATCGAAAATTTTGTAAAACCCATCCCTACTAAAGATAATCACGGTTCACTATCGAAGAGCTTTCGCGATATCTTGTCTTCCCCAGGTTCCGGAACGTCGAATGGTTTTCATCATCGAGATAAGACGGTTCGAGTTTAATGCAAACGAGAGAGGCGCGTAACTTGCTGTGCCCTTCCCTCAACCTCTTGAGAGGGTTGACCAGTCGTCTGGTCCCATAACTCCGACGGAACGATCGTAAGATCACAGGGATAGAGACAAGAGGGGAGAGGATTGCGACACGGTACACAGGTCTCTATATGTATAGGAGGACAATATCGGGGGAGGGAGAGAGTGAGACAGGGGGCAAAGTAATCGCGCTGGATCGCCGCGACGGGAAGCGATTCATTCCGTCGGGGACAATTCCTGAACTGAGGGGGAGGTACCGAAAGTGATTGTACCGAAGTCGAATAGCGTGCAGGGACGCGAGACAGTTCCGAAACTGTAATGTCCAGAGGACACACCCCCTCCTCTTCGCACGGACCAATTAGTCTGTTGTACATATGTTCAGCTAGGATCAGTTCGAGGGCCTGGCAGCAAGTATTCCAGATCCTGTTTACTGTAGTTTCGTATGTAAATTCTACAGTTTCGCGACAAACGAAGTAGGTACTCGATGACAAAACGACAAGTTCTTACGTTATTCTATTACAGCCTTCCGTTTTCTTTTTCACCAATGTAATTTGTTACTGTGATTGAACTGTTTAATCATAATAATAGTTCGTTGGCTGTTGATCCTTGGATCTACTAATTTATTAAGTAACAACCGATAGGTTAAGTGTTCTGGGTGTATAACGACTCTGTTCCAGAAATTAACGTGCAGACCTTTCGGCTTAGGATGAGGACGACGATGCTTTGAGTCGGACATCACGACGGAGAACCAGTCCAACAGACGATTCGCCATCGCCGGTTTGGATGACGGTGGACAATCAGTGTTCCGCGACGACTGAGAGTTGTAGGTCGACTTCAACGGGGACGGTGTCTTCTCCATGATTTCGTTGCTCATCAGATGCTTGTCGTCGTATTTGTTGCCCGCAGCCAGCGCCTGGATAGAAACGGTAAGTACGATGTTTATAAAACAACAAGTCTGGAATGGAATAACGAGAGTGCTGATTTATTATTAGACTGCGTATGTTTTCTTGCAAATTTAAATTTTTCGAGCAAGCAGCAGCAATTTATTGAAACACGAGTGAAACAGAATTAAATGTTTATCTTTTATATTATAAATTTTATTGTTAACTGAAAAGCGAAGTGAAGTGAAGTGAAAATGATATCGAATTTCATAAATTCTTTACAGTTATTAAGTACGCTCTTCACACTCGTAGATACTATAAATTCAATGAAATCCGTAGTTTATTTATCATTGCGCCGTGATGCTAATCTTCATTAATCTTTCAATCGTGATAAAGAACGCGGACGTCATTCGCGAGAGACTTAAAAGCTGAATATACGTTTCGCTTCTAATTAATATTATTCATCTCGAATCGATTGAAAAGAATAAATTTCATGAATTCGGACGCACAGTAAAATCAAGATTAATTCATCGAACGATTTCGAGTTTCGTTTCGATTCACGTTTCTTTCGTAATTCTGTTCTATAGAATCTTCGTTCAATTGTTTATTCAGGTTCAGTCGTATTTACTGTAGCATTCAATCCTTTTCCTGTAAAGTAGACCAGTCGAATAGGTTTTATTTCGCACGAGACAAATACAGTACGATCGTCATTCACTGAACAAGCAGTACAAGTAGGAGTTGTGGATTTGTTAGAAAACTGTAATAGGATAATCCCTGGTTAGACAGACAAAATACAGCTATTCTCGATACGATAAGTAGTACGAGTCAAGCAGTGACGAAACATCACAGTCATTTCTCTGATCAGACAGTTGTTATCTGCCTGATCGGACATTAGTAATTTCCCCGATCTGACACCAGTCAGTTCCCAGATCAACATTAATCAGTTCCCCGATTAAAGAATTAATTTCGTTAATTCCCTGATCAGACACTAGCCTCGTTCCTCTGATTAGACAGTCGTGATATCTCACTAATCAGAAACGAGTCATTTCCCTGATCACACGAGTAGTACATGTTTACAATAAATGCTTCTGCGATCGTCCCATGCTTTCAGTCAAACAGCATATGTATATGTACATGTATATGTAGGTTCCGATACAGATTACACAACTATTCTGGTGTCCATTTTTCCTCTGACTACCTTCTATTTCGACCCTACATTTAAATAACCAACCACCGGGAGTCCAATAGTTGATTCAGTACTGCATCGTCATGATCGGACTACATTCATACCCAAACGATAAACTTTTATTTACAAGTTTCAGAAACGAGCACAGGAATTTCGTCGATCGTTACGGGGAGGGATTAAAGTCCAAGGATGATTCCGTTCCGACTGCGTTACGTGCGTTGTCCCCGTCGTCGTCGTCTTACGGATGGCAGCCAACCGTAACGACGTTACGACTCCTCGTCGTCTGGCGACGACGTTCTTCGTTCCCCCGGATCGATGGGAAAGACGCCGTAGCGCGTCTGGGTTCCTCGAAAATACGAGGCACCGACGGGGGTTGGAGGGTGTTACGGTCGACCAATCGGGTATCGTACCGAACCGATATTCTTCTCGACGGTTCTCGTAAAGGATCCAGACCCAGGATTTTCTATCGGTGCGGGTATCACCTGAATCGTAACCGGGGTATTATTGTTTTCAACGCGACGTGGGGAGGAGGGTGAGGGGTTGGATGATCTTTTGATCCAGGAATTGGAACCGCTTTGGATCGGCTACGCTTCATTCACCAGGTGCGTCGTATGTGTTCGTTTCGAACGACTGTATCTCTATTAGCTGAGCTCGTCATAGATATATCATTTACTGAAAATTCCTAAAATGAACAAGAGTGGTGAAGAACCATTCTTCGATACCAGAGCAAATGCTTGACGGTACCGTGTACCATGGGTCACGAATGATCCACGTGTTCCGATATACACGTAGGAACTCGAACGAAATCAGCTCCTCCGATAAGAAAATCAACGACTCTACGATTCCCCCGTTTAGTTATTCAAGAAGCAACGACCCAATATACACACCCAATCGAGGGCGATATTTCAATTTCGCTGCCGGACGGGGATCGATTAACCGAAATTGTACAGGGATTCGGATTTAATAATCCCATCGGCCGATGATGTAAAATTAGCGCCGATAATTATATACGGAATGATAGCCGGTCGATAATTTTCCGCGGATCCTAGTCACACGCGGGGTCGGACGAAATCCGCGGCTTATGACCGATAATTGATGCGTCGAATAATCCTTTTGCGATTCGTTTCCAAATCCGTGAGCCACCCCTTCCCCTCCCTATCTCGCATGCTCACGGTTTGCTGCGATCGAGCCTCTCGAGCCACCGGGAAATTTAACGCGTTGCCCCCGCCCCGACCCGCGACCATTTAATTAATCGTCCGGCTTTGTTCGTTGATGAATGCACGCGCGTGGATGCACCGGTTTTTCGGACGCGAGCTTTTCATTTAATATAATTCCCGTCGAAATGCGAGGATACAGGCAGGTTTTCTTTTTGTATTTCATTTTAAGACACAAAGGTTTTCATTTACGTAACGTTGATTATCGGTGACCATTATTGATAGGATCAAGTTCAATACGTACTGACGAATCCAAGTCAATACTCAGTACAGAAGTTTCACCTTATGGGATTGAATTACTACTTCCACGAAGCGGTGTCGAACGTATTCGAAACTGTACGGTTAGATTCGAACCTACTCGCAATACACCTGAATCCCGTATCTCTACCGACCGTCATATAACACAAATATCAAATGTCGAAGTCACAGTAACAAAATCGATGTGTGAATGCGATAAGAAAGGGACAATCTGGGCGTCGCAATGGCCTTCGAGAATTTCTAGAGCTTATCGGGAGTGAAACGGAACTTTTAACGAGGACCCCATCACGGACGTTCAACCACCCCTACCCCCCTTTTTTTCGTTTCATTATTTTTTCTCTGTGTGAGCTCCGCTCGAAACGAAGTTCAAGCGGTGAGACGGGCCCGGGTGTTTTTCGAAGGACAATGCACCCGGCTGGAGCGAAACTAGGGAGGGCATGGAAGGGGATGGAATCCGGTGGCTAAGACAAAAGCGAACTGCCGTTGAATAATCGAGAATGGAAGACACACCGGAACAAAACGCGCGATGAAATGTTCATTGAATCGACTAATCTATTCAGATGACACACACACACACACACACACACACACACACACACACACACAGATAAAGAGAGAGATAGAGACAGAGTAGGAGCCGCCCAAGCGCCGGATGAGTTATCGAACAAAAGCTTTTGTCGTTGAATGCCTTTTAAATTCGGGATCTGTCACTTTGTCGCTCTTAAATTCCCTTTTTTTTTTTCTGGCCGCGCTCTCGCTTCCCTCTTCCCTGCATCGACTTTTTTCTTTTCACGTTCGTTTCTTTAGCGTTGTTTCGTTCTGCTTCCCCTCTCTGCGCGTTTGCGTTCAGCCGTCGTGACAGGCTACTTTTCCAGTGAAATTTCGTTCGCTGTTTCGTTCGAACGGTATAGAAACACATTTGGTGACCTGGAAATGGTTGGATAGGAGTGCGTGTGTGGAAACGTGTAACGATGGTGGATAAAGAAGAATTAGTAGTATAGGACAACTATTTGTCAGACGACCGGCATCGGGCGAAATTCATAAGTAGTATAATGCAGCCGTTGGTCAGACGATCACTATTTATTTCAGTGCTCTTTCATTTCTGGTTTATAGGGTAAATCGAATTTGTAGTTGCTTAATCAACCCTAGTAAGAGTTCTACAAGTAGGAACTCATCGAGTGACGTCATTGAAAACACGAAATAACGTCGTCACTGGATGGAATTAACTTTACTACGCGAGTTGTTATTTAAACATTTCTCAGTATTTACTGATTCTTAGTGCGTTTTCCGCCATTCAACGTGAAATACAATTCAAGCATCGGGTATCTATTCCACCGAATTGTCCGCGGTGTTTTCCTGTCGCGTCGAAAACACCGGCTGAACGAAAGAAAACAACAAGTCGTGTCGGATGATTGAAGCTAAACAGTCGAAAGAGAATGATATACCAGAGACGAAGAGAGACATAAATAGAAGGATTGGAGGAACGGGCTAGCGAAAAGGAGTTTAATTCGAGAAGCTGTTCCGAGTGAAATTAATCCCATGCAGGCTTCTTAAATTATTTCTTCTTTTTTATTACTTCGAATCTATCGAGTGAGAGAGGATCAGTCTTTCGTATTGGCTTCTCGAAAGAGTGTTAAAGGGGACAATCTGTCTCCCAATAAACCGCCCTGAGCCGCCTCTTGTCCGAATAATCGTGGAATCGATACGATGAAGCTACATATTGAATTACCATTAATATTCTTTGTTTTTTTGTTCTGCCTTCTAAAAATGACTTGGAGAAGAAAAGCTACCGACAAGGTGATGAGAAATCAAGTTCCCCTTGCACTTGTTTAAAAGTTCAATGATAATTTAATAGATACTATTTCTGCAATTTGGTTAATACCAAATTAAAGATAAAACATAAATTCATTCGAACAACAACCATTTTGGTGGATCTGGTTAATTTTCCTACTTATACGTGAAAAAACATATTCTCAAATTATGATTTATATCTTTAAAATGTTGTAGTGAAAATGACCGAAACTAGTGTAGATGTGCAAAAAAATTGAAAATACTGGTACTATTTCTTCAACATTCCTTCACCTATTTTATCCGACACGATCATCTGTTTCCATAAGAGCACGTGTAAAATGCGTGAACATTAAAATCGTCACAACTTGTCAGTCAATCGTTTAGTAGATTCGTGTAAAAGTTTTTGCAGCACATCAGAACGACTAAGAGAACAATCTCGCGAATTTTTATAGACTTCGTGCCATTTCGAAGATACGCCCGATACATTGTTCAAGAAGATCAGGAATCCACGAAGATCCCGCGGTCGGAGTGGTCGTTGTCGTGGTCGTCCTCGGAAGAAAACCGAGGGGTTGGCCCGGATATCGTGGAAAATTAATTAAGACCCCCCAAAGGAAATCCGCGGCCGATCGGTTCCCAGATTTCAGTCCGGGTGGCCGCTCGCTGATTACAGAAACGGCCGGACCCCCGATCTTTCCACTCTCCCAGTTCGTCGCTTTTATCTATACGCCCCTGCTCCCTGTAATCCTTTTCCCTCTTTTCTGCCGTCAGGATTCTGCTTCGCGGAGCAGGACGTAAATCGTATAAATTCCCCGACCGGGTAATTCGTATCCGAAAGACCCGCCGCCCCCCGTGCCGTCGACCGTCGCGAATCTGCAGAGAGAGAAAGATTCCGATCGCGATCGCATGATGCTTGTAGGTTTCATTAACTTTCGTGTTTAAATGACGGAATTAACGAGGAAACATCGAGATAATGAAAATTACGTCGTTAGGTTCACGGAGGTTATATGGTTAAATGTAACGCAAGACTGTAGAAAAATGTACTAGAATGGGACCGTAAATGAACACGTAACAGTGACTGAACATTACATATATGTGTATAAATAATGGAATTAGCTTTTCAGTTAAATAACGAATGCATGAATAACGATATATGATACTAAAACTGCCGTGGAACATCTAATTAAAATATTATTTTGGACCTATTGCAACAATCTAATTTCCACTACTAAAAATTTCGAGAGGAACTCACTTTCGTAGGAAAGTAAATGGTCGAGTGTTCGTGCGTCGCAAGACGTTTCCAGCCAGCCGGATGGAACGTCCTGTAGTCGACTTAATTAAATCAACGTTTTAACACGGCCGACAAACATCTTGTGGCCCCAGCGACTTCATTTCCCGCGTTTTCCTTGGTTACTTTTATTTGCCCTCTCCACGGAGTATCGAGTCTCGGCGATAAGAGACGTTTCTGTCTTGCGATTACCATTCTTGGGTGAAAAAACGTTCGATATCGAATGATTCGATTCTTTAACCAATATATTAGTTGTTTTTTTTTTACAAAACATACTCGACTCGATCTCGATTTTGTTTGTTTTGAAAAACTTTAAATACAAAGAAGAAAATAGATATTTTGTCTTATTTCCTAATTTAGGAAACCCTTGAAATCAGAAAGGAGGAAATACGTATAATTGCAATAGAAGAAATAATTTCTATTGGAAATGTCTCCGTGATAGCTAGTACGTGATACCGAATTCATTAAACCGGATCGAAATGTACCGCACGACCGTACAAATTCGCTTTTCCGGAAAATTAACCACGTAACTAACTAATGGGTTACCCATTTCACGGTATCGATTTCCATCACGACGCGTAGGTGTCCCTCTTACGAAGCGATCTCGGGGATAAGAACGCATCGCGAAAAAAGAAAATAATCGGCCCCAACCGGCAAGAAACGATCGGTACAAACTCCGAACTTATGCAATCCTCGTGCACTCGTCGAACTGCATAATGCAAGGAGTCACAATTCGAACACCGGCCACGTTTGGTCGCGCGCGCGCGCCCGTTCGACCTCTTTTAATTTCTAATTGTACGATCTGGCCGTGTGAGCAATCACCGCCCATTAAAGGACTAAAGAGTTCAGCACTGGTCAATCGAGTAATAAAGAGTTTAGTATTAGTCGGACAAGTAGTAGATCAGATTTTCTACGGTCCACGGCCTCTCCTTCGTTTCCCTCTTTCGCGGGAAAACAAACTACGTATTCGTTTCGACGGAACAAGGACAGGGGAACACATTATAGGGGTCACGCGTGATCGAATGAAACGCGATTGTCATCGATCAAAGGGGAACGACGCGCGACGCCGCTCGTTGAATAATTCAATCGGTACGAACCGTGGCGTGCTTCGAATTATTTGTTCGATACGTTGGTAATTTGTAATTAGCGGATATTTGGGAAGATGATCGCGGAAGGATGAGTGTATATTAATTCTGTTTGACGGCGGGACTGTGGTAGTCCGAGGGGGCTGAAGCTTTGGGATACGATGGAAGTTTAGGAGTTTTGGGAATTCAGGACAATGTTACTGTAGAACCTTCGGGGTATCGATGGTTCGAATTAGTAGAGGATATTAGGAATTTCGGTACTGGTCGGTTGAGAAATTACAGAGAATCGAGGACTTGTCCTTCGAAGATTTCTGAAAAATCGGGATGTTGCGTCTGGACTATGTCTCCGGCGTTTTCTCACGTTGGAGAAATCGCGCGGTGCCTGGTGTTGCCTCAGCACGTGGTAGTGGTGGGAAATTACCCGGAGACGTTCGGCATTGGATTTTCACATGGAAAACCCCGAGGACAGGGCAGGGGGGTGGAAACGCCAGTTTTAGACAATCAGTTGTCGAGTCACTTCGTTGTATTACGAGTCGTTCGAACGTGTATTTTAAACATTTAATAGAAATCAGTAAAGATTTTAATATCAAGAAATCTCTTAACATTTATTTCTCCCTACACCATCGAAGTCCCTATCGCAGGATAAATTCCTTAAATGGATTGACCGAAACAGGGGACAAGCAAAAATTTAGTTATAAATTCGCAACAAAGCCTTAACGGCTTCGGATTTCACACGTGAGTTCTCTGTGAGAACTCTGAATATTTATAGTCCAGAATTCGGAGAATTTCCCTTGTTGGAAGTTCAGGACTCCGTCATTTCAGACCTTTGAGCCACGTTGTCTAGCATTATCATCGGTTGTTTAATCGGAAACACTGAGTGGAGAGGAGGGGAGAGGCATACGGCGTTAACGCGTATTCGTGTCGGAGAGGTCGTGTGTGTCATGGGGCGTGAACTATTCCCGAAGAAAGTTATGATTTACTGACACAACACACTAATTTCCGAATCCACGGCGGGGAATTCTAGGCAGCCGATTAAATACGGAAGCGACCTCGGTCTGACGTGGACGCTTCCCTAGTTCCTAACTTTTATTTATCGATGTTTCCCCGCTCGTCATTTCTCTTCCCCTCTCTTACTTGAATATAGTTAAATTTTTCTTCAACACAATTTTTTTTTTGCATAGTTCAAGAAAATTGAAATTTCCTGGCGACACTTATGGTGGGACACTCGATACATGTACATATACATATACGTATAGGAAATCGATAAGACTTGCACGACAGACTTTACAGTAAATCGTAAAGTCTCGGTTTCAGGTTTATCACGGACTGCGCGAAAGTAATATAATTTGCCGTATAACACGCACGGCCGACAGAGAACTGCGATTTATCGACGATACTTCAATTCCGACTGAGAACGGGAGTGCCGTTTCCTCGTCAACGAGTTTCTGAAGGGTGAGCCGTCGGTGTTTGTACAGGCCCGAGGAAAGCCCACGGTTCCTGAGTATAGGGTGAATCGAGACCTTCTGCATAATGAAAGCTCACTTTGCCTAAAACAAATATACTTCGGCTTTCCAGTGTCCCTTCTTTCGTAATAAAAATTCCGAGGAATTCATACATATTAACGGAATGATACCCTAGGTGTGTAGAACGCGTAGGGCTTTTCGAAAGATACTTCAATATTACATGAAACTTCGAAGGTTCGAGTCTCTGGAACTATTACAGAATTATTACAGAATTCAGAACTCGTAGAATCTAGAACTCTTAGAATTCAATACACCGACAGACCACAGAGCTTCGACGAATGTTCAGAATCTGCAAGATACCAATTTATTTATCTTCAGGACACTACGAATTCGTAACTTACAGGATTCAGAACACTAATAACTTCCAATTTCTACAGGATTTCAAGCTTTCAGTGTCCCAGAAGTTGACAAATTTTCGGGTTTCGAAGCAGAATCTTTCAATCACAGTTCAGAATTTCAAATAGCTATACAAATATACGTATCGTCGATCGTTCAGTCCAACAGCCCCATATAAAAGATTGCACAGGGTCATCGATGATCCGCTCAACCTACCAAAACATCTAATAATAAAAAATCAATTTCACTACTACCATCAACCATTCCCATTCTTCTCTCGTCGAATCATCGCTGCAAAAGCTGAACCCGTCATGTCACCGACCTCCCTTTTCGATGATGCACCCCTATACATATAATAAATTCCTCGTTCAGGCGTTATTCATTGGTATCGTTCCTCGTCGCGTTTCCAGGAAATTACGATATCCCCCCCCCCCCCCTCGCCCCCAGTTCGCTGTTCTCGAATCGGCGCCATGGAAGACCGACCGAAGAAGGAGGGGTGTCTCGCGTTGAAAACCGTCGTTTATACGGGGCCGGAAGGGGCGGAAATGGGGTAAGTACGGGATCGGAACATTTTTGGGGGTGGGGTTGGGGGTAGGTTAGGTTAGGATGGTTGGCTGGGTTAGGTGCAGTTTGTTTTTGCTCACCCCTGTGATACGCGTATCAAGTTCACGAGAACAGGAATAGGGGAACGGCCGCCGTTTATTGTGCTTCCGGATTGAAATCGTCTTTCGAAGAGCCCGCGCTAGAGATGTTTGGACGAGAGATCAAACGGAGATGGTAGATCGTCTTTGGTGTTGTACGAGGGTTGTCGCGTTCCCAGCGATTACAGTGTTGAACCGTATATCCGTGGAATAAAAATCAGTTGAATTTTTGGCGGCATGTCGCACAAAAAAACGTCGCCTAAAAATCTCTTATCCCGAACAACTGACTAAATAACGAATATCTTGTAAAAAATGTAAAATTCACAATCAAACACTTCATACCACTGGCATAAATAATGTTTTTAAATTCATTTCTGTGGAAATTTATAATTTTTCGATGTTTATACATATGTATTATACATATGTTGTTGAATATAGTAATAAACAAAGCAAGAATTATAAATGTTAATAAAGCGCATTTATCAGTAGGGATTAATTACTAAAGATAAACATTTCGGTTTGTCTATGATCTTTCTTTTTCTATTATTCTCATTGTTTCTCAGAGTGTGTATGTATAATCTATCGATGGAGATAATCAAGAAGAATTTTTACGGAAGAATTTCGCGAAACAGAGAACGGAAACAGGTCGAGAGGGAAGAGACAGAGCCAGTCGACCAGGTCGCGTAAATCCGGAGTAGTTCCGTGCGCGATTCCTTTCCGTTTGGCTCTACTTCTATCACTGCCGGTGTTTTATCGAGCGGCCGTGTGCCGCAGCCCACCTTCAACCTTAAATTACAAGGTCGCCGCCTATAGAATAGGCCCGCAGTGCACAGGTATCTCGGCTGAGTCGTTATGTCAGGGCCGACTGAAGAGGCCGAGCTACGAACGCGATCAACGAAATGCTAACGTTTCGTTGGCACGTCGCGATATTACCGAAGTGCCTTGTACAGGTTGATGCAAAATTCATGATCTTTAAATGGCAGACGGCATTCCCTATAACTATGTATCATAGATATATGTATATTGTACATACATACAGATACATACGTATGCGATGGCTTGTTTCGAGTAGGACGATCAACATGTTTTACACTGATTCTTCAAAGTCTTACAAACTTACCAATCCCCTTTCTACCGGGTGATTCCAAATTGATAGACGCAGGAAGTTCAGATTTCTGCAGCTTTAAAACAGACGATTTCACAAGTTTCTCGAACATAAACAAAATTGAGTGGTACGATTCCAGGTCTACAGGTGTCTGAACATAGAGGTCGAGGTCCACAGGACACTAAGATCCACGGTTTTATGATTCCTTAATCTCACAATTGATTGTAAGGCTTCCATGATGCTTCGGTTAGTTGTTAGAGCATAAAATTCCACACCTTAGAATACCTACAACGTACGATCCAGAAACTTAGGAACCCCAAAATCGGCTATTCCTACGACGGAGAATCATAAAACTTAGCACCCCCCCCCCCCCCCCCCATGGGTATTGCCCCCTTGGAATCCAAGATTCCAGAATATAATATCCCGGGATTAAGGATCTGAAACTTAGGACTTTACGATTCCGGCGCAATTTTCTTTAACTCCCATAATTCCGAACATATTAAGGACACCTTATTCTGTCGCCAAGACGGCGCGCGTGTCTTTCCGTTCCACGCTGGCCTGGGTTACTCTTGCTAAACCTTCCCAGTCTAATCCAGCTTAACAAGCAACGGCAATTTTCTTTATTCTTTTCCTTTACGACCCCTATCGTTAATCCGTCTCCTCCTTTCTTAATCCAGGACACCGATATTTCCTCCAATTAATTCAGATTACTCGAAACTTCGCTCGAAAGTGGCCATCGATCGTAACTTCAAACACGACCTCGACTTTTTAAAGGATTCATTTAATGCTCTTTGGGAAACGAATACGTGAACTCACGGAATATTAAGATTAAGACTTTTTGCAATCCTAGAGGATCCATAAGGCTACAAAAGTGACACAAACGGCGAAACGTGTTTTTTCGAGTTATCGCTATGAAAATGTCGCATCTTTTAGCTTCATAAGTTGGCTGGCTATGCCACTCTTAAGTTAGGTTTTCACGTGACAGTGAATCGTGACTTTTACGATTTCGTAAAAATCCAAAAAATCTCTGCACTTATACATATAGGACCGTTACACAGTGTTCTGTCTCCTGAAGGCGTCCATCTTTTAGATAGTTTTAGAAACTAACCTTTTTCGAGTTCTGTACTCACTTTTGTAGCAAGGGTGCCACATAAAACATATGTATATGTATACATATGTGGGTAGATGGTCTAAATGACGGTGAAATCTTTTTGTCAGGTAGAATTTACAGAATTCCGTCCGATGAAATACGATAACGAGACCAGGAGGTGGGCGAGAGACCGCGAACGGTTAAATGGAAAGCGATTCAACCCTGCCCCCACCTTGCTGGCCCTCCTGCGCAGTCGGTCCAGATTTATTTTGCAATTTAGCCTGATAGTATGCTGTTCATCTCGCGAATCTGTGATTCAAAACTTAAATAATTCATAGCCCCTAATACGAATAGTAATGGCGCCGTTTAAAACCCGCTTCGATGAAATATTCACGCGTGCGTTTTCCGCGAAACCTCGACTCGGGGGTAAACGGGGTGTGTGTGGGTGCGTTCGGTACCCTCGTAACATGTACATATTATTATGACGATTGAATCAACAATTTATAAATCCCGACGCGTTTAATGGCAGCTCGTGCTGTTTCGTCTGGCAGTTTCCATTTTGCTGGAGTAGATAGGTACCATTGGTCGCTGGTCTCGGATATATGATAATAAGTTCGAAAGACTCGTTTTAGAAAGAAGAAGGAGTGTAATTTAAGAAGAGGAATATCGAGAATCGAATAACGATTGATTTTTTCGTAAGTAGCGAAATGTAGAACAGGAATAGCAGAATGTAATGAAAATAAAAGGTGTCTGACACAGCACGTGTCTGTTCTACTTAATACTGATGAAAATCTGAGATCCTATCGCGTACCGATCCGCCGTTCATATTGTTCGTCAGTTCTAGAGTGAATGTGATTTTGGCCTGACTAAACACGTGGTTTTACTACTCGAGAGGTCGATGTCGTTAGTTTACAATTAGTCTAACAGAAATTGTTCCTTCAGAATCAATACAGTTTACTTTCTTTGTGTTTCATTTGCTCACTTATAAAATAACTGTATAAAGATTGAACGCGACAAGTGCGAGGACGAGGAGGGGGGGGGGGGCTCTTTAGATATCCCTCCTTCGATGCCCCTACCAGACGATTATGCATCATAATTTCCGTCTAATTAACTAATATTCCCCGCCGCAGAATACACACCGAGCAGCGATAACGATCCCGAACGATCGTTTATTAAGGCTGTTTATTAGCATTATCGCGTTATTGCGTCCTCGAATGGGGGACATCTGATCCTATCCGTTCCACGGTTATTACATCGACCATTTTCACATCCGTGCGTCGATTCTCTCGGACTACCCTCTACCCAGTATGTCGTTTTAATTAAACTTCTTGGGGGCCGAATATTAGGCTCCGTGAAGTTTATTAAAGTTCGCCGGCTTTGTTGAGGATCGATACAGGAATCATTAAGGGTGAATAAAAGATTTGGAGTCAAGGGGTGTACGGTGATCGAATCATGTCTTCTACCCACATGGATATACATGGTGAGTCAATAATAACAACTATCTACAATAATTCGTTACCTATTGGTTGTATCGGAAAACGTTTTAATGAATTCAGTGAAATTCAGTGAAAGATTTTCTGATACAATTAATAGCTAACGAGTTATTGTAGATAGTAACTCTTATCGACTCATCCCTGCATCTAAAGTCCTTCGACGATTTCGTGTAATCACAGGTATGGTTATGTCCAGTAGATGGGGATCAGAGAGTTCGACATGGTCTCGTTGTGTTCAAGGTTAATTACTTGGACTCACCTTGGCACGTTTGGTGTACTTCAGGTACTGGTAATGGTGGTTGTCGTAGTTGAAGTCGCGCGGTGTTAAAGTGATGTCACGGTTCCTCGTCAGCTTGCCCATGGACTTTTGACGTTGCGTCTGCATCTTCTTGTTGTGCGCTCTCAGATCGGCCGCTGAAACGATCGTACCATGTTTTTTTTGTAGTTAACAGTATTTCATTACATATTCGCCATCGTTATTCCACCTTAACGATGTTTATTCCATTTGACCCTTTAACGATGGAATTTTCTTTTCGATATGTGCAACCATTTGAATGAAAGAAATATATTTTTTCATTTTTACTGATATTTCAATCGTTCGACATTCAAAAGGTGTTTTATTTTTGCACATTGCATATTATTATGTACGACATATTTATCAATATTATTGTCATTTAACATTCAACTTTAATACTTACAAAATCTCTTAAGTATTCATACATTGGTGTACTTTTACTCGAATGGTAAAATCAACGAAAAAGACGGAAAAAAAAGAAGAGCACAAAGTGAAAAAAAAATTTTTGTCTGTCGGTATTTGGATCGTTAAAAAAACGCACATATAGTATACATGGAAACGTGGCTGGACAGAACGACGACTCATTAACCGCCGAGCAAACGAACTGTCCGAAAATTAACATTTGCATTTCGCTCGGCCGCGCAGACATGCCTACCCAATGATTTTTAAACAAACGCGTGGGGTAGGGACCCCCGTCGATGTCGTGTCGTAGTCGTCGTTCCCTCGACACGAATAAAATTCGATTGTCGACGTTTACACGGCCGCTCGACGAATATTTTATGCCCCCCGGCCGTGTACATATACATACATATATTAATCGCTCGATGCTCGCGATTACCGTTTCAAATTCTGGGGAAGAGAAAACACCCGTAGATGGTTTAATATCAAACTCGGAGACTTTTTGGATCTGTCCGATTTTTTGTATCGTGGTACACTACGTCATTCTGTCCATCGGGAATTCAATTTCCGACGAGTAACAATGAAAAATTGAGGGAACTATTCTCACGAAACAGACTTTGCATCACTCGTTTCAACGTTAATTTACGATTATCCACGATAATTTCACAGTATACCTTAACACGCGTTTTTTTCTTTTTTTTTTCTCCATACAAATCACTTTTTTCTACTCGTCGAAATCATTATTTGAACATACAGTGACTGACAAGTTTGTTCACGAACGGCTGTCACATCTATTTGACCGAATTATTCACCAAAATGTGAATTTTATTTCAAAATTAATTTTCAAATAAATAGAAATCCGCAGAAAAGTTTTGACACATAATTGTTGTTTCAGAAGTCTATGAAAGCATGTGTATGAGTCATTGTATTTTTGTAACTCTCAATTTCCAAAAACGAGTTTAAACTAATCACAGATCACCGATTCTCCACCCCAATAAACCTTGATTCAATTAAAAACGTATTGTGGAACTTGGTACGCGCGAACAGCGGCACTATATTGTTCGAACAGGCAATTATGAATATTCATCGGTAGGTGTGCTTGTCGCGGGGAGGCGCAAACACAGCTCCATTGTTAAAGCGACTACGCGATCGGCTCGTCTATGAATAAACTAACGAATCAATCTCTACTACCCACTCACGATAGGATCGGGGAAACTCCACGAAGATTTTCTGACGCGTTACGATCGATCGAGAAACGAATCTATCCACCAGTCGACAGAGAAAATGGGATAGATTGAGAGAGAGAGAGAGAGAGAGAGAGAGAGAGAGAGAGAGAGAGAGAGAGAGAGAGAGAGATCCCGAAGGATGTTTGTTTCGGTGTCGATGGGTTTCACCCGAATCGGGAATACGAAGGAGGACTCGCGGCTGGCCATTAATTCGGGTCTCAAAAGCTGTTGGCGATAAATCAAACCGGGGCTTTCCCGGACGATAAATCAAGTTTGCTTGGCCTATACATATATCTCACTGTTCCTCGCGGCCCCTGGAGGGCAATGGATCGAAAAAGCTTGTCAATATCTTTTCTCTCCTTCAATTTCCTGACGTTGTAATTGCCGACTAATCTAACACGGGGTGTCCACAATTGGCCTGTTATTAGAGAAGTTGTCGAAGGAAGAGAAGAAAACTTGGAAAGTCAAATAATTCTTGCCATTGATTGCTTGGTTATAGTGAAAGTATTATAACGAATAAATAGACATGAAAACTCAACTAATTGGATTCATAAGTGTATTGGGGGATACCACATAGTTCTGAACATTTCTTGAAAATTCCTATTAAATAGACAGAGATTTTACTAACATCCTGTATAAGTCTACTCGCAAGTTCTACCGCCGAATGAAGATTGTAACATACTCGACTAAAAAACAACGATACGAAATTTATCGTAGATCGACAGAACCCCATAAATATTGTTTCTCTCCTACGATCCTCACCCACTAGAGTTGCCAGTAATCTTATAGAAAGTAACCAAAATTTGCGTGGATCCCTTTTAGTAATTTTTAAACTTCTGTTTTATTCGTTACCACGATACTGTGTTCTTTGATTTTTTTTTTCAATTCAACGTTGAAACTGGAAACTCTCGATACTCGGAGTGAAATATCGAAATGGCTCGAGGCGCATCGTACTGATATATCTGTAAGAAGTTTTCGACATTGGACACGGTCTGCGGTCGTTATTACCTTTGCACGAGCAGAATCCTTTGCAGGCGATGCGAACCGAGGTGTGGTGAATGCAATTGTGGTACTCGAGCCGGCACGGCGAACTGTACGTCCGATTATCGCTTCCGCAAAGGAACGTCGGCTTCACCACAGGACACTCTTGACATCTGGAAACAAAAGGGAGGGGCGGCGAGGAATCCGCGTCGTTACATGAGACGGTTACGTTCTCTGAATTGCATTCTGATACCCAGCTGAACGTAACTCGAACCCTCCAAGCTCTTTACTTTTTAAATACAAACACCGAGTTCACTTCACGTAACCACACCTTGATGTGTCACATATATAGGGTGTCTCCGAAAGTTAGGTATAACGAGGTGATTCTTCATAAAAACGGTAAGAAAAAAATGTAGAAATTTTAAATTTGTTTTAACATTCGAGGCTTTGTTTTCCAGACGGAAAAAGAACACATACGGCAAAACGCTATTTCATACATAACTTTCGGAAACACCCTATATTATGTTATTACTGAACTGCGGATGTTTATGCAAGTGCATAGATTTGTTCTTCTCCGTTCTACGAAAACTGACATTTTCCTGGCGAAAAATTTCAGTATATTTCCGTAACGCACGGCTTCATAACCGTTAACCATCCGCCTCGTCGTCGTAACATGAAATTACCAGGGGGTTGGTTCTGCACGAGTTCCGAGCGCAACAACGTTGTCGCGCGAGCGGGAAAAGAGGAGCGTAGGGCGTGTCCTCGCGAAACTTAAACACCATTATAACGCATTTAACGGGCATGCTTGTTAATTATAATTTTATAACACACACACACACACACACACACACACACACACACACACACTATACCCAGCCGGAGCGTGACGTTAAATTTTCATGCGTGGGATTCTCTGTGTTATAGTTATAGTACCAACCGGGGGATGGGGAACGTAATGGATAGCGATAGGACTGATACGATACATATGGCCGATGAACCAATAATTCGATACCGATAATAGTATCTACTTATTATTAGTGCTAAGTATCGAAAGGCATCTGACATATCGGATACTCGGTATCGACTTTCAATACCGATGCATTCTTGGATCCGATACTGATCAATATCAATTCTACAGCAACTTATGCACTTTGGAACTATTTAATCTCAGCGCTGCTTAGAATGCTTTCACCGTAGCGCGGAACCGCCGCGATGTGACTAATTCTTTCGCAACAAACTTCAATTTTCTGAACCGGACAGGCAAGTCTTTCTCTCTTTCCCGTCCTATTTTTTTTTTTCGTTCATTAGGGAGAGTTCGAAGTATAAAGGCCGGATGAAGGAAAGCTAGCCTTCTGGCTGTTTCACTAGCCTTTAATGAACGAACGAAAGGAGGAGAGAAGGTTCCTGTGCGGTCTAGAAAATTGAGATCGATGAATATTCTACTATTGCTGCTGGCAATGGAACTTTTCTTGGTAATGTCTTGAAACTTGATGACGACGACGACGACGACGATGACGACGACGATAATGATGATAATGATCAACACCTTTACGATCCACAACCTTACGTGTGGTGTCACTTTTGACCCGTGTTTAAGTTTCAATCCTAATGGTACTTTAAATATATTTCCTACACGAATAAAAATAATAAATCACTTATTAAATTATCACAAAGACTATCAGATCAACACATCGACTGCCACAGTGAAAAAGGCTGTACGTAGCCGGACACACTTTATTTTGTTTTTAAAGTCGTAAATCGTTGAAAGTGTATGCGGTTCGTTAATAGAGGCTTTTGGTCGTGTTTCAAATTATATTGTAATATTAAATATTACGCAAAAATTTTGTAACTCTTGGAGGGGAGGGGGTGGAGGGCAAGTACCTCCCTCCTGACTACGCCCATGTCCAGTTTTCATTATCGAATTTCCGGTAATTCTTTAATTCGCAACAGTTTCCTGCTCTCCTTCTTCAACTTCTATGTATACATATAGTACATACATCTGTCTTCGAAAATTGAACAGGCTTGAAGTTTAACGCGAATAAACCGTCGATACTTCTACGGTTTTCCATCCGCGGACGAGAATTGATGCGGCAGCATCCGGTTAAATCGAACCAAATTATTAACTATCAATTATTCGGCCGGCACACGTCGATACCATCGGAGTCGATTGGCTACGTAATCTCGTGCGCGCGCGCGCGTCCCGGCAGTGAATTAATTCGCGCGCTCGAATTCGATTATTCTGTCGGGCAATTGTGACGGTTGATAAAACGCCCGACGGATACCGATTAATCGATCTCCCACCTACTACACCATCGCCATTCTCTATTTCACCGTTGCTTTTTCTATTTCAGAATACCGTCTCAGAAATGCAGAGAAATTCAGGGAAATTCAGGGAAATTCAGGGAAATTCAGGGAAATTCAAAGAAATTCGAGGTAAATTCGGATAAATTTAAGAAAATTCTCGGAAATTCAGGGAAATTTTCGGAATTTCCGTGTTATCCTTGGATTCTCAAGGGAACAACAAATCATCAGTTGCAACGTGGAATCTCCGTAAATGGGTTCGCATAATTATGAGCGCTTATGCAGGGTGTCCCAGAAAGGTTGGTGCAACCGGAAAAGAAGGTGATTGTACGCGAAAAAATAAGTAGAAAATGTGCATCCAGTACGATGCTGTGTTTTCGAGATAATCCAACCTCGAATTTCAAGGTCAAGGTCACCTTTGCGTTGACTTTGCAAATCCCGTGACATTAAATTTTCAAACGCCCTGTAGGTACACATAAACGAAACATCTTACAAACAAATTTTATTCTATATTTGGTAGACATAATTTTTCACGTACAATGTCCTGTCCGTTTTGTACCATCCAAACAAGGACACACTGGAGGGGCGGCCGTAATAAAGAATCACCGCCGTTTGCAAGGAGAGGCTTCTGAATTCGGCCGCAACGCCGGTAGGTAGGTTGTGCCTCGAGAATTTGCGGTCGCCGGCAAACGTGTAATTAGTTTAAACCGAGTAACGCGGTAATTAAGCCAGTTCAACTCCTTTATCAAGACGGAGCCAGACCAGGTAGCTCTCGCTTCCGAGCGTCCTTCCTTCCGCCCTCCTCCCCCCCCCACCCCTCACCTGCGGCTTTCTTCGTGTCTCTGCGACTTCTTCTGCGAGGTCTCTACAAGCATTTATCGAGGCCACGATGAAAATCAATTACAGTAAATCTGCGATTAGCCCTCGACACTTGGGATCCCGTATGGGCAATTATCGTAGAGTATCACGATATCTACAGTTTATCAAGCGTATGCCATTGCGTGAATGACATTTTGGGTCGAGCCTCCACTGTAGATGCCCTCGGTAGCAGTGGCCATGTGCTTTCCGGTTATTAAGTTCTCATTTTAGAGCGACGACGAACCGTTTAGTCGCCTATTTACCCGTTCATCGGCTCGTAATCGCTCTGCGGATAGTTCAAGTATAAAACGTGGAAAAAATTAGGTAATATTCTCCTCCTATTATAGATGATTCTTGGAAAGTTAACGAAAGACACTTTTGGCGTCGGAGAAAATAAAATGGTCGCGACGTTATATTGTTTCTTTATGGGGCCTCTCCTCTGGTGGGGACATACATATAGTTTGATAGTTACGTGAACCGATCCCCGATGCCGGTGAAATGCTGTAAAAGCGAGATAAACGCCGCGTTATTTTCTACCCCGTTGTCGTTTTATCGGAGAAGTTTCGTTGAAAGTTCCATCAAGCCCGACGCTTCTGATCACGTAAACACTCTTGGTTTCATTAAGATCGTGGTGAACATGCGCGCGTTTCTACTTTCCTTTCCGAACGGTGCAAAAAATGGTCTGATAAAATTATTCAATCGAATTTGAAGGTAACTCTCTTTAAAGACACATTGCAGCTTCCATCTCTCGGTCTACGAATGTTGACATTGCTATACAGGATGGTTCACTTAACGTGACCACACCTAATTTTATTCGTAAATTATTGATTGTACGGAAGAATACTTTTAACGAAAGTTACAAAAGGTACCAAGGAGAACACATTTCGTTAACCACCCTGTATACATATAGTAGAGCGTTCCACGTAAAATTGGCCCGCCTCGAACGATAGATCTTTATGTTTTGCGTGCGATTAGTTTGAATGTGTTTCCAGTCGCAAAAGAATGCACAAAAGCACAAGGAGCTCATTTGCAACATCTTCTGTATAATGGCTCTGAATAGGCGCCCGATTCAGCAAGGTGCGCTAAGTAGCACAACCCAATGTACAATACTTTTCCGAGTAGAACGAATCTGCGAACGGGTCAGACGTCGTCGAACCGTCGACTTCTGCGTCGAGGACCTCGGTGCCTAGCAATTAAACCCTGTTTTGCGTACGACGTGACCCTTACGACAACCGTGCGGCGAGGAGAGTTTTCAAAGGACAGTGAGCAGCTCGAAATGAGAAGAGGGACACACGCCAAGAGGGGTGGAAAAAAAGACGGGGGCGGGGGGCGGGTGGATGGATGGATGGAAAACCCTCTTTGCTCTGCTCGCTCGTGCAAATTTAAGTAGAAGGAAATGTTTCGCTGGCAACTCTCTCTTCGCTTCTCTCGTCTCTTTCACCGTTCGTTCGTTCGTTCGTTCGTTCGTTCTGAGCTGTTTTCCCTGTGGAATTTTCTTTTCCTGTGAATTAGAGGGGGGGGGGGGGCACGCTCGAAGCTTCCTATATCCTTGCCACCGTCGAGTAACTCCTGTTTGATGTAGCATCGTGGACCTGAAATAAAGGCATCTCGCGCCCCTTCATCCGCTGGGGGCTCTGTTCGAACATTATTTTTTAGCTACAACGTAGAGTGGTTTGTTATTGTTTCTTTTAAGGGAAGGACGATTTATGTTCCGTTTTCTTACAGTTGTCGATGGCATTGAAATCCTTTCAGGAGAGATGATATCTTTTTTCATCCGAATCGATATCAATTTTCGGTCAGATATTTTGTTCTGTGATTCAAAGTGAACCTTCTAGCCGCTACACGCCATAGTGGCTTCCTCTGAAGTGACTGTTTAGTGACTACACGTGACTATAATGGCTTTCTTCTATGTAATTTTATTTAAGAGGTAACGCAATGGTGGAAAGGTGACCTCCCCGGCATTTCTACCTGTTTCGATACGCTTTCCTTCTTAACATTCGCGGGTTACAGCCGGATAATAGTACAATGGATATTTCCAGTCGCATTAGTTTCGTGAGAAAAAATTTAGATTAAGGACTGTTACAATCGCCTCGTCGAGTCTGTTAATTTATTTGATTTTCCGACTGGTATACCGTGTGTATTCTTATCAAGGAATTACGCTATATCGAAACATGAATAAATAACCGTGACCTACTGAATATTTGAAACAAGGAAAATTCCATAATTCATCGATGAATAACAATGTCAATCATATCGTCGTTGCTAGTAAAATCTACAACGGGATTTCGGTAAAACAATTTTAATAGAGGTGATCATTTTTTAACATATCTTTTTTCGCTATTCGACAATTCTCTATTTTTGTGGTTCAGTTTTTGGACATGTGAACTTGCATAAATATCCGCCGCAGTTGTAACGACAAGAATAAGTTAGACCCGTGATTGGAGAACTTCTACAGAGAAAGAGAAAACAGATGACTTACTTGGACTCGTCTTGATCCTCGTCATCGTCTTCGGAATCGAAGAAGGCATTTGAACCGCCCGGGACTTTGGGATCACTATGTCCCTGAAAAGAAAAAAAAAAACCACGATCGACAAGTAGTAACGGTCCTTATGTCAATCGACATCGGACTGCGCTGAATCGACGAATTTCCGTGGAATTCTCGCGAGAGAACTTTCCGACCGGTTTCTTCGACAGATACATGTATACATATATATGTATATCTGTCGAACATAATGGTAATAATTCCAGACGGGAGAAATAATAACGAGGACAGCTGAAAGACGTGTCTTTCACAGGGCTGAAGTGTGGTCTCAGCGGCGGTGGGTCGGAGAGTGAATTCACGAATTTTAAAAATTTAACCGGATTTCATCGTGTCAAGACGCCGACACATGCTTCCTCGAAATGGAATAAGTTAAAAGCAATTCCGAAGCCGTACGAAAATGCGTCGTCTACTCGCGATCCTTTCGAATATAATTTCGCGCCCGGGTGTAACGACGCTGAATTTTTCCGGCAGACGCGCGAGAATATCTATCATCGACGTCGCGGCGATCGAGTTTTCCAGGGTGCGTTCCGCAAATACTTGGATGTTGCGAATTTTTCACCCCGCGACAGACGCTCCTCCGGAAATCTGTGAGAATTCTGCTGGTAAATGGTTGAACGGTTCAACACTAAACTGGTTCACCGGTTGAACAGCTGAACAGTTCAATTGTTGAGCAATTTAATAGATGAACAGATGAATAGTTGAGTACAGGAACAATTGAACCAATGAACAGTTGAATAGTCTGGTACTTAACTAGGTGAGCAGGTGTATAATCGAAAAAAGGAACAATTGAACGTGTCAAGAATTATACAGATGAATAGTTCAATAGTCTAATACACCTTAGTAGATGGATAGATGTATAATCGAATTGATGAATAATCAAAGAGATGAATAGTTGAATAGTTTAATAGATAGATAGTGAAATAATTGAATGGACAGCAAGACCAATCCCACGGTTTAATTAAATCGTAATAGACGGTAGATTGATCGGTAGACGATAAATAAAATTTCGTAAGGTTTTTCGCGATTTTACAACGGTGCATTCGAGTTAACATTAACCGGTTTTCCGCGACAGCGCTCGTGCCCGACCGAAAATGTAACTTTCCCCGTTCGTCCGTTCGAGAACGAGAAATTATGGATCGGGATATTGCGGGCCGTGGTTCAGTGTAAATGCGCCATTCGTTCGAGCAATCTGCGGATTCAACGTGTATAAATTCGTACGGCCGTAATTGCGTTGCGCTTTTCATCATACATAATACATATATGTATGTATTTACAATATATATATATATATGAAATCCTTCCAGTAAAATGTTAATACATCTATTCTTCTGTGTTTCGTTCCAGCTGAAAATGCAAATTTTCTGTTAGGTGTATGTATATGGAAAAAATGATGGCCGTTTTTGCAGTTGAACAATCGTGATCGATATCGATCCCATTACGCGAAATAGTTCCCCATATTTTTTTTAAAAGCTCTTCTGTTATATTTCCCGGCGAGATCGTTGAATACTCAATCGACGAGATATTATTTGAAAGCACAATACCAACTTCAATTCGACCATTTCTTTTCCAATGACAACTTAAATTCGACCATATACTTTGCAATACCAACTGAAATTTGGCAATTTCTTTAGTAATACCAACTGAAATTTGACCATTTCTTTTCCAATATACCAACTTAAATCTAACGAGCAATAATTCAGCACAAACCTAATAAAATTAGAAGGTTAGGAAATTAGGATGCAGGGAAGCACTTACGCACGCGTTACCGTTCGTTTTATTCGTCGCCGTGTGTTACCAGAAGGGCCGAGAATCGAAACGCGGATCGGTCCGCGCGTTAATTGCCCGTGAAGGCCGTTTAATATCACGCGCAGACGGTTCAAGATAAATTTCAGGAGCACGTGAATGCTCCCCCCATATCCACGCGGAAAGCTGGAATCACGGTTAACTGGCAATAAGCACGCTTGAAAATCAATGATCACCTCCGACCGTTCCCGATATTCCGCTCGTTTCGTACGGTTTTCGCAGATAATATCCTCTCGTTAATCATCGGTCGCGGGCATCGTCAGCGAGAACCGATCGAGCGAGAAATTTCGAGAGCACTGGCCCTCTGATTTCGAAATTCGACGACATCTCGTCTATTCTCGAACTTCTATCGGATCTCGCCCGTCTTTCACGAATTCTCTGGGATCGTTCATTTACGAAATTTCACATTAACGTGAATATTTTTGGAAATTCAGTGGGATCACTAATTTTGGACATTCGGTGGGGGATCGCTCGATGATCAACTGATCAGGAGGTGGCACAAATCGAAAATCGAAGGAATTGGGTTGGGACACATTAATGCTCACCCTGACTTGTGAAGCTCCTTCTTCGACACGCAGACGGCTGTGAAAGTGTCCTCCAGCAGACACAGTTCCTTCTTCTTGCAATTCAGTGGACGACAGAGTTCGCCTGAAACCAGAATAAATTCGTCTTGTTCTTTAATTATGTACCTATATTATAAAAATTAACGCCACTTTTGTCATCAGAAGTATGGGATTAAGTATTCTGAACCGTGAAAATCGATAAACTGAGATTATTTATGTATCATTTTTGCCCACCATTATATTTTATTTCGTTGGTATTAACGTGTAACTCGTAGAATACATGTACACCTGCAGTAAGTGTATAGAATTCCATTTACTTCTGGGAAATGATCAACAATAAATTAATCCGAAATTCTACAGTCGTCGAGAAAATCAATTTTGGGAAAATTCCTAAAACACAAAGATCACTGACAAAAACTCTATTCAAACTCGAAATACGACGGGGAACTTATGAACTTTCTCCCATTCTGCATTCTCCGTTCTACAGGATCGCGTGGCACGAAGAATGCATTCAAATACGCAATTCGACGATAAGTTTTTTCACGAATAAAGAAGTGGCGCGCGTCTGAATGGTTAAACGCGGGTGGCCGATATTAAACCGGAAGAATTGCTCGGCTGTTGTGAACCGTGCCGAATACGCCGTCTCAGAATTAAACTATACATATACATATACATATACATATACATATACATACAGTGTTCATCGAGTCACGATCAACGACGTGGAAAAATTCACGGCTTCCGTCGATATTACGCCGTCTCGTAATTCGTAGGCGTATAGTACGTATGTATATCGATGTGCGCGCGTTAGGTACCCCGTCTTATTAAATTTTCAAAATTCCCCCGAGAAAGAGAACATCCGCAATTCGACGTGTTTCTCCATTCCCGTAATTTTTTGCCATTTTCTGCCATTTTCTGCCATTTTCTACTGTCAAACGCCACAAGATCGTATCTCGAGGATTAAATTTAATTTTATATTCTGCTTATCTGTTAGATCTGTTGATCGATTAACAAAACGATGATAAATGTTCGTATCGAATCGAGGTGAATGGTGTTTCACACGACACCAAACAATCGGCTTTTCCCGTAGTTTCGACACGCGTAGACGGCCATTCGAGAGAGAGAGAGAGAGAGAGAGAGAGAGAGAGAGCGCTTCGCCTCGAAAATTGAGCCGTCGTGGGAAACCCTATCAAAGGGTAAGGGCGGAGCGAGCCTCCTTAATTCGTGTACGGCCGACTTCAATTCCAACCCTCCTCCCTCCTCCTCTTTTCTCTCTCTCCCGGGGATATTACTCGCGAACGGTCGAACACCGCGGGGCGAACTTTTAATTAGACGCGTAATGGATCCCTTCCCTCCACGATGCCGATCCGTATTTGCACGAGCCTGTTTGCGGTACGGTTTTTTCCGTGGTGGAAAACGGCTCGCCCCTGTAGGTTACGCGGTTGCTTCTTTTCGTGCAACGTGGCACAAATCAGCAAGAATTATTCTGGTTATTTATTATTTTTTACCGGTGAATTGCATGTAAATTAATTATCACGAATGCATACGGAGTTATTTTAGATGGTGTATGATAGTTCTTATCGACTCACCCTGTAATGTATAAATAGAAATGCCGAAAAGTTTTCACACCTAATTGTTACATTCCAGAAGTCTGTGAACAAATGTGTGCGTCACTGTATACCAGTTGTATGTAAGTGATAGAATATTCATTTTATAGCTTCATAAAGTGCATAGAAAGCTCGAGATACAGTTGTAGAAACAATTCTCCCAGAACTTGATATTCAGAATATTCACAGTGGTACATATAACACTAGGATACACCCCTCGAAACATTTCGACAGGCAATAATTCCGCTTCAGCCGCTTCAGTGTATATGGACTGGCCTCTTCCCTGTCAGAAACCGAATGCGTCTTGGGGATCGTTGGAACGACGAGGTATCCATCCGATTCACCTCGCCGCGCCGCGGAGGATCTGTCGACTGGTGTTATTGTCCTTCACGGTCAGGAGCCGTCTGGAGATTCAGGAGCCGACGTCGAAAAGTTCGCTTGGTTCTCCTCCCTTCGAGTACGATCGGGGTCTCCTGTGAAGGCGATGCGAGGCAGGAAACCTAGTAACGACATATTTGCGTATTGGGATTCCTTGACCCTTCCCGCATATTTTAATCTAAACGTAGGGTCCAAGAGATTCTGGATTACGAATCAAAGATTCACAGAAAAAGATTGACAAAACAGATAGCGACGGTGGCGGGCAGCTCTCGAAAGAAAGGATCGCGCGCGGTTATGTTCCGTGGCGGGGGTTTGCACGCACGATTAAATTATATCGAGATATCGCGTAATTGCCCGTATCGTTTCGCCGATATAATTTACGGGTGTCGCGACGGCGCGGCGGCGCGGCGGCTCGGCGGCGTTATTGGAATCAAAGTAACAAACACGGCATGGTACGCAACCAGGCCCCCTCCCTCTCAACGGTAAACTGTCCCCTCGGATGCGATTTATGCCGCCATTAAAAGCGCACCAAGTCGTTCGCGAGCGACCGTGGAATCGCGCCTGAAGATTTAAATCTTGGAAATGTGGGAAACCAGGACCGCGCGTGCTCGTGACCGCATTTGCTTTAAACAATTGAGAATGTGTTTTTCTTTTACCGATTCTAGGAAAGTACTTTGTTGTCTGTCTACTATGTACAGGCGCACTACTTGGAACCAGTGGTGCGCTTATACCAATACATATGTATAAAGAAAAGTGGAGACACGGGTTTACAATACGGGCATCGAAATTCCGTGATTCTTGAAGGAACCGGAGATGGATGGTGAAGGATTTCTTAAAGTGATCAATAGAGTCATTGAAAATAATAATCGGTCTTATTCGTAAATTTCGAATTATCTTTAATCGCAAACGACTTGCTATAGTTCCTACAACTCTACCGACTCCAACACTAAGGCGTTTCATTGTCGATACCAACGTTCTCCATTTACTACCTATGTGTCGTATCACACAAGCGTCCAGTGATGGCTGGTATCTTCACCGATCCACTTATGTATAGGTAGATTATACATATAGGTAGATAATATAGATAGATCGGACCCATCCTTCGACCAACGAAATCGGTCCGTTACCATCGACGTCCTATCACGCCTAGCGTTATCCAACGACTTCAGAGGCGTCCAATGCGACATCGTCGATCATTCGATCCTGGGGACTCGCGCCAACGATCTCCACGGTTGTATCTCTCTGTTCCCGTGGCTGATTCGATTCACGGCCGAAGACTCGAACCATTTTGGACGCGTATTGTCCGCTGTAATTGTCAGCCCGTGTAATATACGCTCTGTAATCGATACCGTAATACCGTTCGAAAATAGGGGTGTGTTGGAGATGAGAGGACAAGGGGTCGTTGAGATCTCGTAACCGGTTACGTTCGTGTGTTAACGGACCTTGACATTAACGAACGAACGAACGAACGAACGAACGAACGAACGATCGAGCGGATAGTTAGTAGATCTTTTTTCTCGTGTCTCTAATCGTTTCGAAGGTTTTTACCTATTGTTAGTATCGGAGGTCTAGTGTGTTACAACGTGGGTCGCATTAGAGGTGCAAGTAGCAAATACGAATAACCGAATGAAAGGACCATCTGCCCTGCTGTTCCTGGTTCCCTTAACCATCATTAGGAGTTTCGGTGCTGTTAGAATCTGATCGGACGCGCGTCGAGAATGCTTGGAGGTAAAGCATAAACCCAATCACGAAGGACCCACAAGGAGCCCTAATGTCAAAGTTTCCACGAGGTTGCGCAAATGTGCCCCGGATCATCAAAGTTTGCGTTCTCCCCTCGTTTACCAAGTATTCTCCGCGAATTCGCGGACGAGGGCTCGAATGAAATTAATGCTCGCGACGACCACCATTAACGGCGGAGCTGGCAAGAACAAGAGGGTACCGTGGCTCTGAGGTCGTTGAAGCATGAATTGGTGAAACCGGGAAGATCCCAAAGATTATTCCTACACTATTATGGGATCGAGACGTACATGACTTTGGTCGAGGATGTTTGAAAAATTAGGAAAACCTGAAGATGGAGATCACTGTGGTGTGTACGCAATTGGTTAACGTACAAGAGGACGATTCAATTCGACGAGACTCGTTAAGGTGTGGATGGGGCCTACGTTGGATCCGATTTATCGATTCGAGAAATCTTCGCGACGACGTACACCGTGAAATGCATTCTCAGAAACGAAGCGGGTGCGATGCTTCACGCCGCGAGACAGATATCCTATTTCCCGCGAACGGGGACACGAACGCTTCTGAATCGGAAATGTTCCTTTTCCTCCCTCCTACTCCATCCTATGCGACAGGGCTTGGATACGCGACCGTAGGTACTCTCTATTTATCGTCGTCTTATTATTTCTTCGTGTTTTTCCATGGAACGGAGATTCTCTGTTGGATGAACGTATCTCGTTTTAGGAAACGTTCAAGCCCATGTGTAAATCCTGTTGACACGTGGATATTGAGATACACGTTTTAATCCGTGCCAACTAGACAGGTTTCTCGATCGAAAACACGCTTACTGGTTGGTGAGAAATGACCAGCCTCTTCGAGGATATTGACACATCAAAATTTCCATTCTTATGTATTATGATGAAAATAAAAACGAACCAAGTATGCCATGTCTGAAATTGTGTTGAGACATAATTTTTCCCCATAAAAAGGATAGATTACATTCCGTAGAAAAAAAAAAAGTGCTTTCTTGTTCTTTGAACGATAATGTAACTACGTAAGGTCTGAAAATTTCTCATTCCAAAGATCGTCATTCGGCCGCAGATGACGGATCGTGTGGACGTACGGTGTACGTCGGTCGGGTCGGAAGGGTTAATTCCTCATTAGACCACAGAAAAGCATTAATTTAGCTAATAATACTATTAAAATTGTTGTACCGTACACTAAAGTTACTAGTATTAACTTTAGAAATTCAAGAGAAATTTAAAACTTCTATTAAAACGATCTACCCTCGTGACAGTGTCCACTCCACCGAAGATTTCTCAAACAATTGAAATTATTACCAAGGGGATGCTAGAAAAGTTTCCATTTAAATCCTTTGAGAAAAGCCTTGAACCGCTGATCCTGTTTTTTCGTTTCAGAGAATACACAGAGGGGGAGGGGAGAGGGGATCGAAGTTAAAAATTTGCTGGAAAAACCGATAGCCTGTCTACGCGTTCGCCAGTAGGGTGCTGGAGGGGGTAGGGAAAAAAGGTAACGACAGAGGAATCGAAGCGGTGCAAAAGATAAAACGGTAGAGTTGTCATCGCGCGGGCAATAACGAAGCGAGTGCACACGATTACATCCATTCTTTGTGCGTCGCGCGCCTGTACAACCACCCGATACGACGGTGGTGGTGCTGCTAGCTGCTACTGTTTTGAACGCGCGCGCGACGATAAGAAACGGAATAATTCTATTACCGGTGTTTTCGAAAACGTGATGCCGTGAAAATGCCCGATTGTCATTAATATTCATAAATATGTATTGTGAAATAGATGCAGCTGAAAAAGAGTCTTAATAATTTGTCCCCAAAGAGATTAAGTAAAATTGACCGGCAATGGTCAGACACATTAAAGAAATTCACATACGAAGTTACATAATACATAATACACATACGAAGAAATTCTCTATCATATCGTCTACTTTCTACATTATGTTTTCTTACTGGTCAGCAGGATCACTGTTTATCGATTCAAATGCTAACTTCGAAACATGAATCCTAAACAGTCTGAAGTAAGAAGGCACAACGAACAAAAACATCTGCCTGAGACTGATCAAAGTATCCCGAGAAAATGTTCGATTTTATTTATCACCAGGACACGAAATTTTCATTCTGGTGGCCAGTCGTAATGCGCAATCTTCATTCCGTAAGCCAGCTAAAAACCAGCAGGTGGAACGAACTGTCCAATTCAATCGGTACGGTTCAATTTTCGTTGAATTCTGTCGGACGACCGAGAATATCCCAGGTTTATGGGTGCGTTGGAGCAATGGCTGACTTACGAGAAAATTAAGATAACTGATTATCCGCGCGCGCCCCCCCCCCCTCCCACTGGCTAGAAATATGTATGTACCGGAGGTGGCCCCACTCGCCCGCGTTAGGACAGAAGCCTGCGATTAATTAGCCCGGATCCAGTGGAACGGGCGGAATTTATTTCTGGATAACACTGGGCGGCCCCTGGATGCTGCGAGCGAGCCGAGTATTTATGGAATTGGCTTGGGCAATGCAACAACGATTTGTGCGCGTTAAACGGGCGAACGTATTGTCCGGAATTACGACGGAGGGAATACGATAAATATACACATCTCATAGGGTTTTTCTGCACGTCGAATGACAGAACGTGGCGCACGCGTTGATATTACATTTTTCCGCGGGATTTACGCTTTATTTTGTTTTGATTTTGCTTTTGCTTTTGCTTTTGCTTTTGCTTTTGCTTTTTCGCACCCGCAATCTATCGATCCACCGTCAAAGGTTAACAATGCTTTTGCGCGTGGGGAGAAAAAACCTGCTGGGTTGCTATTGCGTCGATAATCTCGCAACAGACAACGACTGTGAATAGTTTCCGGTAATTGGCCGTGCGGGAACTAATTAGCAATTAGCGAGGAATAGAGTCTTAAAGGAGGTGAGTAAAAAATTAGAGGAGTCCGGGGACTAATTGACGATCGGGAACTTGAACTTTGAGAGACGAGAGTTGAACTCGACAATTTCAAGAACATTCAGGAACTAGAGGAACCTGCAAAAAAAACCTTCAAATGAATTCGAGGAACCTGCAAAAGAATCTTCAGAGAAACCCCGAGTGTTTGTAGGATACAACTCGAGGAATCCTGAGAATCGAAGAAGCTTGGTGTTGTACTTACTTACCGATTGCATTTCAAAGTTTTCCGAGCGCTTCGAGTTGTTCGATTTCGACCTTCCAAGAATTATGAAACTCTAGAAATCAAGAACCTGGCAATCGGTGAGTACGTATGACATCTAAAGTACACAAAATTCAAAGGACTCTGAAGGAATTTAGAGAACTCAAAGAAATCTGGGGCAATTCAGAGAACTCAAATGTATCTGACACAAGTTCATAGAACTCAAAGAACTCGGAGGGTATGTAGAGAAGGAATTCTTGAAATATTGAGAGCTACGCGAGGGCTAAGAAAACGTATTAGGAACACATTAAGAATTCTTTTGATCGTAAAAATTCCAGAAGTCGAGCTTTTTTTCATCCGTGTGCTTCCGTGAAGAATCGAGAGAGTGCGCGGAATAAGGCGGTTTCGTTCAATCGAGAGATACACAATACACACGCGACAGGGAAAGCTGAAAACACCGCGACTCCGTTTGTTTCGCTTTACGCGTCGTTGGTGCGCTGGAAAAAGGTTTCAGGTCGGAACTCAGACCAGACGGACAAGGCGAGCGTAAATCGCGCGCGTCGACCGTATCGATTTTTCACGGCGAAAGCTTTCGCTTTTTCTCCGCCACTACCTGATTTCCCGTCGTCGTCGAGCTTTCTCCCCTTTCCCCTCTCTAACCCTCTCGATTCCTAACGACGCGGTACAATATTTGCGGATTTTCCGGGAAATTACGCGAACACGCGTGGCGCGATAAATATCACGTTTCCTCGACCGGGGTCGATCTTTGCGCGGTTAAATATTCTTTTCGTTTTGACATCGACGAAAAAACTTATCCACTCGTCACTGCAGCACTGAATGTATACGAAATTAAATCGTATAATACAATAATATATAGAATATAGATATAAGACAATCTAGAATATAGTATACCATAAAATAAAATCTGTATATAAATTAAAAGCCAACATGAATTCCGTCAAAAGCAGCACTATAGTAATTTCAGTAATGGCATAATAGTACGTCTTTAATCTGTCATTTTGACAAACATCCAGTTCGGATCGCTGCTGTAACGAAGTTTCTCGGCGGTGACTCGGTTCCACGATGGATCGTTGGTGACCCGGTCATAGGCATGCAAGGGTTTTGGGTCCCGAGATAAGTTATCCTTTAATAGGAAGCTAGGGTTCTTTTCAGGGGGAAAGTTAATGAGAAAGGAAACCCGGTTGTTGTACACGGACCGTAAAATCGAGGCAGCCAAGCAGCGAGGAAGAGAAAAGCTTGCGTTACTCCACCGGACGATTAACATAATTCCGCATAATTTGCCTGGCCAAAGGTTCTTTTTCTTCAACTTCCCACCGGATGAGATTAATACCATCCACCATATTTGTTCTCTACGTTCTAACGAGGAAAAATTCGAAAGATACGAGAAAGCTCGGTGTTGGCGCGAAAAACCGATATTTTCTAATGACGACGCGGTGAGTGGGGGGCTCGTCGATTAATTGATATCGCGACGATTAATTCGCATCACGCGCGCGGTCAGGTTTCTCACGTGAAATTGAAATTCAACCGGGGATGTACATATATTGCACTACTGAATCCAGTCACGGAAATTGGAAATCATGTAATTTGATTTTTTTTTGGCCCCCCCCCCCTTGTTTTTTCAGTCGATTCTCCGCTTTGAATCGTGTTCTTTCTGGCCCCGGATGGAATAATTTAACAAACTATTCGGGGTGTTCTCGCCGAGGGAAACGTGTATAATCGATTGTTTTCAATTATCATGGGAGGTGTAGCATCTGTTTGAATTTGGTCGCCCAATGGGGAATCTAATTTTCTAACAGAAAAATAAATTCTAACTTGGTTTTATTCATTGAATATAATAGAGCAGAATCTTACCAGGAAAAAATGAACATCTGTTTCGCAGGCCAGTTTTCTCGGATGAAATTGTTATCGATTCAATGAAAAATGTTTGATATGGTCTAGACTCTAGAGGCTATTTTTAAGGGGACCACTTACTGTTTGGATCGTGTATCCATCTCTTCTTGTCGCCCACTTTCATTATACGCGTGTCATCCTGTAATACAAAGAAAAAGTTTCCAATTAAACAGAGAAATTTCAATCGAATAGAGAGATTATAATCGACCACAGAAGTTACAATCGAACACAGAAATTACAATTGTAATTATATGTTCGATGACACGTTTCAAAATTTACCGCATTTGTGAAATAAGCAAAATATGGATCAGAGATCACAAATGTTCGCACAATGCCTAAACACTTTCTTTCAAAGTGGATGTTCCTACGTTCAATTGCGCAATCTCTATCTAGATAATGCACAACATTTTTCAGTTTAAATATACTATTATCTGAAAGAATAATGAAATTGCGTGTTTTTCTTAGAAACACACATATTAGATCGCCGGGGAAAATTGGAAAGCATTGTAAGAGCGCGTTACGGGGAAATTTAATTCTACAAAACGATATTTGCGCTCAACGTTACAGTACACATATCATGCAAGTTATTATATATCCGAGATACGAGCAGTTTACTTTGAAAATTGTGAAAGTTCAATTTCAAGAGAGTCGATAACACGGTTGCTACGGTTGCAAATAAATACGAGTAAATTACAAAGGAGCAAAACAAAATGAATATCATGGATTATAATATTTACGAACAGAGATTCGTAGGGGCAGCAGCATTTTTTTTTTTCGTACACAGTGATCGGAGAAAGTGAATCACGATCACCGCCTGCCATTTATCACAACAGTATTTCGGTAAAGTTCTAATCGATCCGCTGACAACGGTTCGCCATGTTCCAGCCCCAATCTCGCGGCAATCAGTGCGTCTCTCTCTCTCTCTCTCTCTGTCTCCATCCCCCTTTTGGTATTTTAGATATTATCCAGAAATTGTTGGGAACTGGCACGTGAACTATCACGCGAACCACCGACATCCTCGACCTCCTGAAGGGCCTCTTGCTCCGTTTAACCGGGCAACCCTGGAACACTTCGCGATTCGTTCTTTCGTTCTAGGACTTCGGTTGAAGGCTATACGGTCACGTTAACCCTTTTGCGATCCTCAATCCAATTGTATGTTGGAAGTAACGACGAGAAAGGTGAAAGTTCAAAGTAGTTCAGTAACAATTTCCTTATACGTTTCACAAGCCTGAAAACATTTCCGAAAGGACAAGATTTATAATTAAATCGCGAAAGTGTGCAATGAGAAGCATAGAAAGCACCGAATAAGCATAATCTCGGGGATGGCGTGAGCCTACCTGCATTCTCGAAAATTTCCTGACAAGGGCAACCTTGAATAGAAAATGAAGAAAAAAGACCCGACCGTGTTCCTGCTTCGTGAATATTTCCACGGAGAGGTGGGGGGGAGGCAGCCCTCGGTTTCCTGGCGGTTTTCGCTAGCAGAAACGAGGTTATTCTAATTGGGTCAGAGAGAAGCCGCGGTATCGTTTGTGTTTTTTCTTTACTTCAGATCTCTCCCCTTTCTGGAGGCAGGTAGAATTAAACTTCGGAGATGATCTCCTCCCACCTGTCATAGCCTTCTGATTATCGATCGTTCAGATTGCGGATGTTTATGTAAATATGTAGATTCTCGCATACTGATCGAAGGAACTAGAACTGAACGAAAGATAACACTCGTAAGAATTTAATCATCATCTTGTTTTCATACTTGTTTTTCCATTTTTCATAACTTTCCCCACTCAGACCGCAGAGAGACCAAAGGAAAAATGATTCGTCGGCGCAAACAAGATGGTGACGTCTTACAGCCCTACTACTACCCTATCTACTCATGTCAGACCTGGAAGAATTTTTCTTTTGCAAAGAAAATGCTCATTTCCTTACTGTCATACTTATTCTTGCTTGTCAAACGTCAGATGAGTCGTAGAAAAATTATTTTTTCCCAAGCAAAACGATCATTCTTCATTGTACTCCACATCAATGAACTGCTAATGTACAAAATTCCATACGTACGATAGCCTACAATTTTATCAGTTTACAAGATGAATGACCATCCGGATAAAAGTACGTTCGATCAACTGCAGGAGATAGTCGGCCGATTGGATTTAATCTCGTAACACCGTGTAGGTGTGTACATACTATACATATACATATGTATACATATATGTATGTATATGTATACTTTTAAAATCGGCGGCGTTCCACATGCAAATGTTCACCGTGGCGCGAACATACAGTTAGAACGGGACGATATTTTGCAATTAGAGTCACACTCGTTCTAGCCAGTTCGGAATTTCGAATGGCCATCGTGAATCGTAGAGCACCGGAGAGCAGCCTATGATTATCGTCGAGCCGGCCCAAGGAATAGTCTAGCTTTAACGCCGAATTTACTGCCCGATCGTACTTGTCCAGAAACAGATTTCTATGCGTAGTTACACGGATGGTTCGTCGGAGAAACGAGGTCTATGCACGCTTCCGTCTATGAATATTAAAATGGAAATCGATTATGTATTTAAAAAGTATCTTCCTCTTTGTCGATGAAGAAAAAACAATAAAAATTAAAGCTTTCCTCTGTAGATTTATCGCAATGTCCATCGTTTGCTAACGAAATTTACGAAACACGCGTCTTGTCCGCGAGTATAAAGCACGATCGCGATCCACGGGGGAGCGTAGCTCGCGATTATTTCGCGAATTTTCGGGGCAGTAGTGTGCGCGGCGCGTTAAGAATTACGAGGAACGTGTTTTTGCTGGTCCGGCCTTTGTCCCCGGTTGACGTACGACCGAACGACAGCCTTGTCCTCGCGGCGACGCAACGGGTTCTCCCACGTCTGACAAATGGCGGGCCGTTTCCACTTCCACTTGCGCGGCCCCGCCATCGCGCGTTTTTTATCGGCAATGAAATCAGGCCCCCTCGTATCGAGACGGATGATAAACGTGTGTGTCGAGTATCTATGTGGATGGAAACGGGCACTGGACATATTCCATGTCCAATGGACTGATAATGAGACAGGGATGAGAACCATGGAACGAACTCTGAATCGAGTGATCGATCCAGAAATTATTATTTTGTCTCTGGTAACACATTTCTGTCTTTTTCTTCTTTATAAAATGTTGCACTTTCGATGTTCGAACCTTGACAGAATGTACTTGACGAACGATGTGGATCTTATACGTTTGTCGAATACACCGTAGAACCAGAATTTTGGGAACATTACGATTTTCAAGAGTTCTTCCTTTTTAACTTTCAGGTGTTAATAATATTGCCTACAAGAGGATCGTAAGAAATCATGTTTCGTAATTTCGAACGTAAATATAATTCGAATATAATAGTAAAAAAAGGATTTTTAACTGGCGCTAGACTTGTATCATACGAAGAAAAAAAGAACAGATAACGAATTCGCCCATGTATCTCTGCGTTGAACCCAGCAAATACAATAAACCGAATGAAATTCCGTTCTGTTCCTGAATGTATCCAGAAAACCATGTTGTCCACCGATTAACCATCGATCTCCTCAAGCTGCTCCCAGATATTTCCCGTAATCCGAGTCCCAAATGGCATCACGAACTCCCAGCCAATCCCATCCTGGAGCGTCCGTATTTATCTCGCGACTCGCAGGATCGCGTTAAATGTCCCCGTGGCTCGGTGTATCAGAAACGTCTTGAGCCATTTTAATCCCGCGCGTGCTAGAGTCCCAATTTGCCGTATGGGGGACGAAGGGGTTTGGGGGCTCGCGAGGAAATTAGATTTTAACGCGTGGATACCTCTGTGTCCGCGGCAAGCTCGCGCAATTAACGCGCCACTTCGCGGAAGTCGAATTACAAAAGGCACTTCTCTCGTCGGTAACCGAAATGCGCTCCGACGATCCTTTCTGGTCGTGCGACTCTGTGGAAATTAGATCGGACCAAAGGGGGGTGTTGTCGACACTTTTGCGAACTACCGAATTTATTTCCAAAGTCACGATTACACGGAGCATCTTCCACCTGCCCCTCATCCCTCTGTTTAATGGCCTGAGAACACGTCTCCGGTGATTTCACTTCACCAGAGAGAATGTGGAGGATGTAACTCTCTGCTCTTGGGGAAGGAAATATTCTTTGGAATCTTCGAGGATACCGAGCATGATTGTGATATATGGAATGAAAATTGTCTTGACCGACAGGAGAGAGAGAGAGTCGGTTAACACTGTCGACGATTGCATTATGCATTAACCCTGCTTTTCTCCCCTCGTGCATACATGATCCGAAATGAATATTACATTTCAAAATAGGTATTTAATTCTTATTTGTTCTCGTAACGGAATAATGAGTAATATTATTGTATATAACATCGATCATAAACTCTCGTCTCATAGTTTCTCGGTCGGTAGTGTACACGCGAGTGGACACGGTTCACTCGCGGATGCATAACACGCCTCCCGCTTCGTTATTCCGTTGCCCGTCGTTGGCCATGGAATAACCCGCCATTTTTCCCCGGACCCGAAATAAATTATTCGTCGACTCGAAAACGGCCTTTCGCGTCTGGTCCGTGACGTCCGGCGCGACGTAAACCGGAAGCCGCGTCCGTGGAAATGAATTTCCATGGTGAATTATTCAGCCTAGCCGGTCCCCCTGAGCGAGAACGGCTCGAAATACGCCTGAACTCTTTCTGGATGCATTAATAACGCTTCTTCGACGGAACGATCATCGATACTTCCGCGATCGAGGTCTAGATAGAAGTTTCTTGTTGTCGTTTGAGTACGTTGAGTTCGACTGCCTTCGTCCTGGACCAAGTAGTAGAAACGTCGAGCAATGGTCAGACGCGATTGACAGAAGAGTAGAAGTAACGATTTTCTTATTAATAAAGAACAAAAGTTTAAGACAAAGTCTGTCCCTTGTTCGAGAGCGTGAAATGAAAAAATTCAACATAGATACGTACATACATTATTTCGATAAATGATTTCATTCGATAAAGAATACAATAATGTCATCAAACTTCGATAAACTGCCTATTTTACAACGTTTCCTTAACAATCAGCGAAATCTCACGATAACTTCAATAAATCCGTAGTTTATCAATTATACTATAATATCAAGTGGACTTTACGCCGACCAGGAACGACTTTAGTAATTCGAGTTACTAAATATGACACCGATAGCCACCGACAGCACGCCAGATAGGAAGAAGATACTACGTCTGACTGAAGTATAAGTAAAAAATGCAAAGTGTACTAATGCAGAGTCCCACTAATGACAAAGACATAGCAAAATTCTCCTAGGGGAGTATCACGATAATAAAAACTGGCAACGGTAACAGAAGAAAAAACGGTTCGAGACCAAAGTGAAACATCGGTTCATTCAACAATATCCCGTATGAGTTTAGAATTTGCATATCCTGGGGCTCGTTCGACATTAGGACCCGTTGCGTTGGACTTGGTGAAGATCCAACTGGAGCAACGATCCTTACCAATTAACGTCCGCAACCGTTGTTCATCCCGCGGCACGATGCATCACAGGATCGGCCTCGATTAGTCGTTCTCCCTCGTTCTGCCCGAGAAAGCTCGTCCTCCCCTTTGTTTTCGGTGAGTCGAAAATCCGTTTCGCCGCGATCCGTCTAGGCAACCTCGCCGCCTCTGCCCTCAAGAAACGGTGAGCTCAAACTGGGCCACAGAACTTGGGCAATTAAACGTCTTTACGCCGTCGCAGCAACTTGTTCCGAACTTGTTCCGGGGCCGCAAGTTTCCTCTCTCCGGAAGAGCAAACGCCCCGGCCTGCTGGATAAAATTCACGTAAATACTACCCTGGTTCGCGATCAACCCCGTTAAAACGTTCGTTTCCGACCTCTACAGACGGATGGTTTACGCGGGATCGAACGAAGAAAATGCGGGACTGGAAACCGTAATTATCGAGATCGGCTTGGAATAACCGATGAAAGTTTATTTTTGAACCAACAAATGTTAAAATCTTTCAACCGATTCCGATTAATGGAACGATGGTTTAGATATCGTGATCCACTTTCAGACGGAACAACAGTGAGCTTGCGTTTATGTACATATGTGTATACATATGTATACTATACATATACATATAGTTTGCAGCGGACCGAAGCCGCACATGTTCGCCCCACGAATCGATACACAGTGAACGAGAGAGCGGTTTAAAGTAATTCTCATAATTGCACGTAACATCCAGCTGTGTCCAGTAATCCCCTGTTTACGCCGATGGCTTGCCACCCTTGTGATCGTCTAGTACTGGATCGCAACGCAGAGCACTGCACAGACGGTACACGCTTCGTATCGTAAACATCAGCCAGGGAATCGAATGCCAGGAACCATTTCGACAGACCGTGATCGGTATCCACACGACTCACCCCTGTTTCTCGCACACAGTGAAGCCGGCCGTTATTTTTTCACGGTGAAACAAACCGGAAAAACAAAGGCTTCGTCCCGTACGGAGTCTGTTACGTTATACGAAGTCTCTATTCCCCTTTGGATAGCCTTCGAAGACATTAAGCCGTAGCGCATCGTAGTAATCGGATAGAACTCTTCCGTGGCCGACGTCCGCGGGAGCATCGAGTCGATTTCGAGGTGACTCAAGGCTTTGGCCACGTTTCAAAACCATTTCCTGGACCCATCATTACTCCCCTTCGTTGTACCCGCAACCGATTAATCTAAATCCGCCCGAGCGGGCTTCTTAGAATTCATAGCCGGGGGAAGGGGGGAATCGAAACGATCAGATTTAAAACCGGGCGATCCCGTCTGGGGATCTGGACGGGACCGGGTCACCGATAGTTTATTCTTTAATGCGCGTATATTCCGGACGTTCCCCATGTTTATCGGGTGCAGGAGCCTGGTCCGTTTATTCCTTTATCCTCCGCCCGATGGAAGCTAGCATCGAAATTCCACGATTGAAAGTCTGATAAGAAAATTTTGGAATCGATAGTCTGGCAATGAAATTCCATGGAATGGAAATTCTGGGACGTATCCTCAGTGGAACAAATGTAATAATTTCACAGATCGTTATAAGAGAACGTATAACGTAGTACAATAACAGATTTTGGGACCAGAAACGGAGCTGCACAGATTTTTCGATCTGGAGCCCTCATGCGTGGCTGATAATAGAGGCCAAAGACACAACACCTGTGTAAAAGGTACACACATGTATACGTGAAAAGTCCAGAGTGCGATGGAATTTCGAAGGCTGATCGTGTTCTTGTCTTGGCAAAATATCTAATACTCGACGAGGGTTCACCGTAAAATGTACATGTATATTACATCATAAACATCCTTGTTTCACTATCTAATATGTAGATAGATGTAAATCCGGTGATTAAGGCAGGATTATTGCTAATAGGACAGCAATAATAGAACATCCAGTGTAGACAAAATGGCAATAAGTAGAGATGAAAGTAGCAACGAAAATAGTTCACCTGAGTTTCAATAACAACAGAGAATACATATATGTACATATGAATAGACTTTTTTTTTGCCTCTTACAGAAAGAAAACAAAAACCATAAACGGCGGTTATATATATATTTTTTTTACCTAACAATAAAAAAGCGAAGGAATAAAGAAGAATCTCGTTGGATAATTTATCTGAACCTCGTCGCATCGGATATCCGTCGTCGATTTCGGTTGTCGAAGAGCGCTGACGTAAAAGAAACGGTCCCGAGTAAAATATTCTCCGTGGGTGAATGTAAATGTACTGGCAAACGGATTCGAGCGGCGGGAAAGGGGTTGGGCCGAGGCGGATTCGACAGATATTTATCAAACCATCGGTGTGGTCGCGGGTGGAGGCCTGCATCGGGTTCTCCATCGATCCCCCTTTCATACGTACAGGGGTTTTGTGAATGCTTTCGAAACGACAAGAGAGCGAATACGTTCGAGTTGCCATTCACCGGTTCAAACGTCCTTCGGTCACACTTTCTATCCCGCTTCCGGAAATACCTCTTTTCATCCCTACGGGTCATCTGATTAAATTGGAATACAATTCCCGAGAAACAGAAAACAGTTGTACCTACCTACAAACGGTCTACAATTTCAATTGTTCGTCAATTGACGTGCGTTGAAAATGTTTGCACGAGCCGAGACCCTCGAGGAATGATTTAGCCGTCGCGTATAAAGGCGGCGGAATTTAAAGTAGGTCTGCGAAAGAGCTCGATATTCAGGCGCAACCTTCGCCGCCTAAAATAGAGTTCACGATTAACCGCGTAACCTTCAGCTGACGATCGTACGCCACTTTCCATGATTAATGCCCTCCTCCTACCCGTTCCGGCGTCGAATAAAACCCGTGTGTTTGCGTTCACTCGCCCGTGCGAGAAATTGTCCCACTTTCCTACTCTCGCTAGTGCTAATGTTTCCGCGACTACGACGGGCTCCGATTGCGGAGCTGTAGGCGCGATCGAAAGGCTCGTAACAAATAGGAAATCAGGTGTACACGATTCTATCACGAAGTCTCGAGAATCACAGGAAACTCTCTAAATTAGTAGTCTAAATAACGCTCAGAAGTCACAACTTTCAAAAGTCCCAGAAAAATCTCCAGATGCCGGACAGAACAACAAACTTTAGATCACCAAATCGACAGGGTACCCTAATTTTTCCCTTGAAAATAATGAACATCCATTCATCCAGAATTAAAACCAAAGAAAGAACATTGATATTCTGTTATATTTGAAATTATGCTCACCAGAAATATTTCCATCCGCCATCCCGAATAATCCATACGATTCCTACGAAGACCGTAATTGTATCCGTTGAAAAGGAAGCTGTTTTTAATGATCGATAAGAAGAAACATAAATATTGTACAAGTAGGTACACATTGTCCTCGTTCGTTAAAACCATAATGCGTTATCCGCTGTGCCGTTAAAGGTCGCCGTTTTACCAATATGGCGGCTATTAAACTATTAAACGAAAGATAGACGTCAAAGTGGTGTCACACGACTGTCACGACTGTCACGACTGTCACGAGGAACAGCTTCGAATATCGTGGAAAATTCTCCACCTCTATGTTCTCGAGAACACGAACAACGATTTAAATGAAAATCACCGTTTCGTTCCCGCGTCGGGGCACAGCGCGCCGCGCTTCGACATTCTAATATTTTACCGTCGATGTTTCTGGAGCGTGAAACGTCCGGCCACCGTGCCTCGAGATTCAGAAGAGAAAACTGCGAGGATGTAAAGGGACGACAAGAGCGAGTGTTCCCAAGAAAATCAGATTTCGCGGCGGAGGGCTGGAAGGAAATTCAATCTCAGTCATCTTCCCTCCTCGCGGCGAAAACAAGACCGGTTTTCCTCCTCCGGTCCTCGTCGCGTTATTCCCTTCCGTCGATGCATCGAAGAAAATTCTGTCCTTAAACATCGTCCGCGGCAGCCTTCCTTTATGATCTCCCACAGCATCATGAAACGGGAGATCCTTTATATTCGTTCGCCTCCGACGCGAGGATAATTCCATCGTGATTGAAAAACGCAGGAAGACACGACAGATCTCGAACGTAAATGGGGAACGTTCGACGAACAGCAGAAGCGACACTAATTTTACCTTAATTGTACCCTTCGCGGCTCTGCCGAAACAAAGAACCCAAATCATTCTCGAACTGTGCTAATCTCCCTTGTCTTTCCATTCGATTGTCATCAATTTAACTGGGCTGCTTTAATTGATTCTGGATACGCTTGGATATAATTACGCAGAAGAAGAATGTGATACGGTTTGTTTTTCGTACTGGAATAGGATGCAAGTTGACATCAAGATGACTGCCGAACGAGAGATTCTATGGGTAAGCGAAAAGGGAAATAAAGGTGAATTATCAGATGGTATAGTCAACCATGGATGGCGAATCAAACACGAAAAGTAAAAAGGACAAAAAATTAATTCTGAACAGTGAACCAAAAATTATGTGTCATCTATACATATGTGGGCGACATGGCTAGTCAAAGTGTTCAAAGGTTAATCGATTTGGCTGAATTAGTTTAATTCTCTCTACTTCGATTCTACAATCACTTGAACCAATTCTTCTCGTCCCGAGATCATAAAAAATTCCTCTCCTGTTTCTTCCGTTACAGAACAGTTCCAAGTGGTTCAACTTTACGCCAGAGATGTACTAGACAGTGTGACAACTTGAAAGGGTAACTACGTTAAATATGGTTTCTCTCGGACCAACGGGACCGAAGCGAAATTCCATAACCTGGCCGCGGACGTGTTTCATACAGTCAGGGCGGGGCGAGGGGGGGGCGGCCAATGGTTTCCGGTTAATCTAGATTTATTTTCGTTAGGATACCCTTGTAATCCGGACACACGGCCGCGACCCATCCGTCTTTCTAATCTCGGTTATCAGGAGACTGCATTTCGGGCGACCCTGGGTAATCCGAATGTACGCCAGTGGAGCCTTCTATTTTTCATTCGCTACGACCAACTGCTGATCCAATAGGGGAACCGGCATCTTTTCTTCTGCTTCGCCGGAAGCCGATACCCCCATCCCTTTGATCAGAGTGAACATTCCACCACAAGCGTAGTCCTCCTGTACGAGCATTCCACTGTGTGGTCCGAAAAACAGCACCTCGAAATTTACATTTTTTCATCTTTTCTAAATGATAAAAAATATAACAGATAAAATAATAAACAGATCATCGGAAGATCAGAGTAATCAATTTCGAAAGCTATGGTCGCCATTTCGTGCCTCAAAATTCAACGTACAAATCGATTCCAATTAACCAAGATTAAAATATTGAACGGTAGAAGCAGAAACTTCGGAGTATACCAGAGATCCTCCACGATCTACGAACAGCTGATAATGGGAAATATGTGCATACTATGAGATGAAATAAGTCGAATGAATCGAAGGACCGTGCAATCGAATCGACGTTCCTCGACGGTCGGCAGATACCTTTATGACGGAAGGTCACGCGTTCCACGGGATCGACCGAGCTGAAAATTGCGGAGAGATCGAGTTCTCGAATTCCCGGGGATTCAGCAGCGGCGAACAGTGGGTCGGCCGATTGCCAATTAAGATCGAAGACGGTCGTTATTTCGATGGGGGATTCGAAAGTCGGGTGTAACTCGAAGAGCGCCCCCGCATTTCGCCCCCTTAACGACCCCTTGTATGATAATGGCGTTTTCACGTTTTCTTTACGCGCGAACGGAGGATCGAGGGCGTCCAGGAGAGAGATCCCTCTCTCGATAATGCACGGACGGAGGTCGGGGCGGTTCAACGTTCGGTTCGGGCGGCCGCGACGGTCTCGACGCTACTACTCGGATCATCGATCATCCGGTTGCAACTCGCGGCGGTTGAAAACCGGCCGAGCGGTCTTCTCGACGCTGCTGCTGGGTGTAGCTTAGTTCGAGGAACTGCTGGAATACATACTTCGAATTGTCCGACGGATCGATCAAACGTTTCGATTATTATTCAACTCAATCCAGCCATATAGGGTCTAGATCTGTTCGGTTAACGTGGCGAGGAACTAGACTTGGGAAGAATTTCCAGCGATCCATAACTCGTTATGGTTCACGCTCGAGTGGATCCCGGGGTGCTGGTTGCACGGCCAATCCATTTCCCGGGGTGAACGTACGCCCGTCAAAATGCATATCCGGTCGGGTTGTTTCGCGCTCCCGCGCGTTAAAATGTTCGCTTACGTCCGCCGGCATGGAAAACACTGACAAGGAAAATCTGCGATGACGGGGTGGGTTTACTTGTTACGAACTGGTTGGGGGGAGAGGTAACGTTGCGTCCGCGTCAATACGCACAATCGACCGTGCGGATTGCTTCCGCGAACGACGGACCGTCTAGAATTTTTCATCGAAGGGTAGAACGACCGACGCACGGGAAAAGGGGTCGCCGTTAACCGTCGGATTTTATCGTTTCGTCTATGTTTTTGCACCGGATATATAGAAAAGAAATTAAGCGATTGTTTACCCAAATGTTCACTCATTCAAGGAGTAGCGTTACTTTAATATACAAATTCGAATTTCCACGCTCATTTAATTGAAATCGGTGAAGAAATTTTCCGTATCTTTTATTCCTTATTCGAAACTTTTAATCGAGAGATAATGAGTTGGTCCACCACTACTTTCGAACGGCCTTCGATCACCGAACAAACACGGGTACCCCAACTCGTCGCTGATGTCCGCGTATATTCGCCATTTTTTCCTATCCTACGCCGATTCGACGCTCGCATATTTCCCGGGGTTATTGCGCGTGACTAGTAAAATACGCCGATAAGCTTGTCGAACTTTTCTCATCGAGGCTCTCTCGCGTACTCGTCCGTTTCCCCCACTCGCGAATTTTGTATCCGGTGGCCCGTGAACGGGTGTTCCGTAACGTATTTCACGATAAATATTTATTTATAGACACCCCGTTCCGCCTCGATAACGCAAAAACCTTTCGGCGGGGTGTGTGTGCGTGCGTGCGTGCGCGCGCGCTCGGCGATCGTTATTCCGCTGCTGGTTTTCTCCGGATTTATCGCGCGTCCGAAGCGTTGGTTTTTTCAGCAAACGGAAATGAGATTGAAAAAATTGCGCGCGCGCCTGATGGTATTATTGCGAATCGTTTCCGCTGCTACCCCCTCTTTGGCGGCGGGTTAGAGGGGAAAAAATGGATCGTCGATAAACGTCCCGGGCGCGACGCGCGGTGAAACAAACAGCCGACATTTCCGTTCGGACACATGAAACTTGATTGTTCCGTGCAAACGCTTTTAACGATGTAATTCCCGTTGTACGACGTGCGCCTCCCCCCTGCGTAATTCGAGACCGTGGATATACATATATGTATGTATACGTATGTACGTGTCTGGGATGGAGAGGACAGAAAAACTGTGCGTGGATAGGCTAGTTTTTCCTTATAGGTTCTATAGATTTCTATGGTTTCGCGTATGTAGCGTCTTACAGTACCTATCGTCGCGAAATTGTACAATCATAGATGCATTCTTTCGATCGAATAACTAGCAACGATCTCTCGATGAAAAAAAAATATTCATACGGTTGTTGCAATTATTCCGATGAATATTTTTGCAGAAACGAAGACCAAAGGAAATGCGTGCTCTTCGCATAAGTTGTTCGGCACGCGCCGTTAATTCGGAACTCGAGAACTCTCCTTGAATCAGGTTAATCCGCTTGCACCGAGGTGGTGCGTGGAGTGAGTTCGAGTACCATGGGGTTGTATTGTGTGCGGCCGTAAGGCTGGCCGATGCACTTTGCATACGGCGTGCATGCATAATGCATCGGCAGCGACAACGTAGGGGCTATCGGACGGATAGTAGATTCGTCCTCGACCGATCGGATTACACTCGGTCGCAGTCGCACGATTTCCTTCAACCGAAATTCATTTATACGAATATAAATGAATAAATATTCTCCGAAGCGTCCACTGACCATTTCCATGGATTTTCGAGCGTTTAGCTTTTAGTTTTCCACGCATCTCCAACGGGGCGCGTAGCGAAAACTTCCGTGGTTCCCCGTTCGAGCGAAAGTAACAGGGTGTTGTTCTCGAGAACACGTCTGATTTGCTCCTGGTAAAGGTAGAAAAAGAAGATCAGGGGGAAGATCTAACGAGCCGATTCGAAGCATGAACCGTGTGTACATTGGACGTCGAGGGATTAAAGGCTAATCGGTCCGATAATTGGCTGATAATTTATTAAACCGCTTCCCGTTCAAACCCCGTCACGACGATTTATTTTAACCTCGTCGAACGGAAACAAAACTTCGAGATGCTTTTCGCTGCGCGAAAAAAAGATCACCTATTCATCGATTCCCCATTACAGGTAACTCGATTTTATTCTTTCATCGAATAAATTAACCATAAAAACGATCCAAGTGTCTATCAATCACTTTTTCCATTTCCCGTCAAACAATCTGAAACACGTTTCGAAATCCACGAGCGAAATCAATATAATCCTCCTCTACCCTGCCAGAAGGCTTTGACACGATTCGAAAAAAAGAGGAACGACCGAGGAACATAACATTTCAAAAGGCACCCCCGAAACGTCTCTCGAAAGCTCAAAGAGGAGGAAAAAAATCCCCTCTCCGAAATGAATCGTGTAAAATCGCGTCGGCCAAACATGAATTTCGATTTCAGGCTGGCGACGACGGGGACCAACGAAAATCCCGTGTTTTCCTCGGACAAATCAATTCTCGATAGTCGCCGCCGCCGCCGCCGCCGCCGCCGCCGCCGTCGCGTCGGACTAAACTCATCCGAAAATGGAGGACCTTCGGGGCCGCGACGATTTTCCGTGTCGATTGCACTCCGCCAAATGGAAATGCCCTCCTTCCACTCTGGCGTCCTGTTCTCCCTCTTTATCGATCTTTCTCTCTAGCTCGGTCTCTTCTTCTTCTCTGTCTCTCTCTCTCTCTCTCTCTCTCTCTCTCTCTCTCTCTCTCTCTCTCTCTCTAGCTTTATCCTCGTACATAGGTCACTGACACATGACCACGAAACTGTATTCCTCGACCGCCACCCAGACGACCCAGATCGATTTATCTACACTCTATCGGAAACAGGCTTTCCCTAGATGGCTCTTTCTTCCGTTTCCCCTTGATCGACCGATCGAGGAGACATGTTCACTTTTTTAATCCTAGTATATGTATACATATAGAGCGAATCAATGGGACCTGAAGAAAGTGCCTGATTTTTCTTATTATACTTTTTGTTGGGGATGTTCATCCTTCCATTCGATGAAATGTTCTAACATTTTTGATTATACGTATTTTAAAAATACAAAAAAAAAAAACAGACATAATGAATAGCATGAGATATAGGTGAATATCGCAATACACATTCTACTTTGATCAAATAAAGTGTATGCTGACTCAGAAATTTTAGCATCACTCGTATGTGACGTATGGTGGCGTACGTGTTGAAAAAAAAAAAAATCCCTCGAAATTCATTCGGACAATCCTAATAACACACAAATTTCTCTAATGAAGAATCTAATTAAAAGTTCATTTTCACTCGAACACAGTGTGCACGAGTGGTTCAATTGGACCCGATGCAATTCGAGGAATATTACCGGAACGCGGGGTGATACCAAAGAAAAATTCTAATTGAACCGTCGATTCATTAATTCATGCATCGATCGACCATTATCACGAACACGAGGAGGGGCTGATATTGGGGGAACACTTGAGATCTCAAACCAACAACGCATCGATCGAAAACGTCGCGGCGGTATTTGCTTCCATCGACGGCTGGTGCATCGACCTGTTATGCAGTAATCTGATATTCGATAAATCGGTAACTTCGCCTCTCGAGACTGCCGCACCCGCGCTACCATTTCGAAACAATCGCTTCCCGTCCGCGTATCCGCGTAATAACGATTGCAGCCCGTGCGGGAGCGCGCGATCGCCCGTTCCCTCGAAAACAGGGTATGCAATTAACGGCGAAAGGTCTCGCACGAGCATCGCGGATCCAATCCTCTTTCTGAATTTCAAACACAAGGGCGTGACCAGTTTTAATCGTCGAATTCTAACGGGTGAACTCCGTACGTATACAATCTAGTATTTTCGTTATAAGAAGGTCCTTCAAGGGAGATTACATTGATACCACTTTGTATATTGTAGAAAATGCTGAGGAATTAATTAATTTCTTTTTGATTTCCTGAAAAATGACTTATTTACTCAATATGTCTGCAGGCCTTTTTTTCTTCCCCAAAGTGGGATGAAGTCAGTATTATTATTATGTGAAAACGATACTGGCGTCTGATTTCCTCACAAATAAATATCAGGTTTGACGAAACGTAGCGGATTATTCATTAATATGGAGAAGATAATGAAAATTGAGAAGGAATTCAGGTCCATTTAACACGTTGACACAGCCACAGTGAAGAAGGCCGTACATAGCCAGACACAGTGTTTTTTTCTGCCATAAATCTGAAAGCCTGAATGAAAATGGGACCTGAAATCCAACAAAGAAAAGGATTAAAATTCTCTCGAAAGAAACAGCAGTCGTTTACAAAGATCCACGGTTCGCTAACAACGATTCCCAGTTATGAATCGCGACCAGAAGGCTCATTCGTTGAAAGTTGAAGTTCTTTTTTCCGTGGGATCTCGACGAAAACTATACCGACCTCCTGCACGAAGTTTTCGCCAGGGTTCTCTCAAGGTGAAACGAGTCCATCTCCGACGTCCTTCCGTCCCTTATAATAAAGGTAATTCCGCTTTCGCGGGATCCTGGACGCAAACTACAAACTGCTGCGTCAATCTCTCGCGTTTCCAGCAATTGGAACGCTCCATTCAGCCGCGACATTATAATCCGACACGAAGGTTTTAGTTACCAACTGGCGGACAAATGGACGAACGCGTGTGCCGCTTGTTCACGACGAAATTTCCTTGTCTTTTCGAACGATCTTCCAAACACCAGCGAACCAGTTCCCGTTGTTCCTGTCACGACTTTATCCCTTCTGTAGATGTTGGACTCGTGTGGGTTTTATACGTTTTTGGCAGGCAGGACAGTTTTATACCCCCCGGTACAGTTAAAAGTTTAATGGAAGTTCGACGAGGTTCTCTGTTGGAACTGTATCGGAGACCGATTGGATCGATATCGAAGCAATATACTCGAGTTCCTTCGAGTATTTAATTAACACTAGAACTACCGAGCCCGTCAAAAAGACGGATTGCAAATTTCTTATTTTACGATTACTGAAATTATAATGGTGCTTCTATTGGACATTACAGTGATTTTTTAATTCCTGTACATTTCATGTTATACCGCCTATATTATGACAAACTGTACTCTAGATTATGTGTATTACTAAAAGGGGTTTCTTCCTGCGCGCGTATCAACCTTCGAATCCCCGAAATTTCGCAATTTCGTCCTGGTTGAACCCATTTACGTGCTTCCTTCCCCCGCTTCTGGATCGTAGAGTTCGTGACCGGTGTTGGCGTATATTCGGAAACGTGATACCGGGGAACTGCCGCCGTTACCGACGTCTCCGGGCAGATATTCTTGTCCCTGACGTCCGTTCCACGATGGTGAAACGGTCGCCTTATTGGACCCCATCCCCGATCCATTCTGCTGCGGCCAATACGATCCAGTCTCGTCGACCGTTGCTGAAGCTGGTTTCGATCCGCGGAGATTCGCGGGGATCAACTTTGGGCTGGAGGGTGGTGGGAGGGATTAATAGTGTCTGGCTCTGGAGATGACAGGAATCGAGTGATCTCTCCTTGCGGTCTGCCCGCCGGTAACTACCACACAATCCCCATTTCATCCCCATGGTGGTCAATTCAGTTATAACATTGTATTCGCTGAGCTAAGGAGGTAGGCTGTCACGCCATTATTCGTTATTCTTCTTCCAAAGATCATCTTTTGTTCGATCGAGCAAAATTGTCACACTTTTCCACCGTTGATCAATGTATTTTTCGTTTGGTGCTACACTGGATGCATAGAAGAAAGCACGGATCAATTGCCACCGCTGGACACGAGGTGACAAATTCGCGTATCAACTCTGATCGTTTGTTAGCTTCCCTTATACATGTAATACACATAGTAGGATGTGTTTCGTTATCTTCGCAGGCTGATACAGTGGTAGGCACAGAAAAACAATGGAATAGTTTGCAAGTAGGTACTCCTGGTCCTTGTAGATACAGCAAATTATACAGAGTAAATTCGAGAAGAAACGAAACAATGTACAAGAGGCTGATCTACAAGTCAAGTAGAACTTACAGGCTTTCGTGGCTGGAATGGGAATGTAAGAGATTGTTCCTGGTGCCCGAAAGATTCTACAAGAAGCGAAGCACTATACAGGATGATCCACAAATCAGATCCACCGAAAGTGCCACATTAGACTACCCAAGAACTACAAAAACACCGACGAGATATAAGAATAGACCTAACAGACAAATGTAATTTTCTGTCCCATGCTTCGGGGACGTCAAAAGCCCCCATACCATTTCAGTATTCCATTCGTAGCTAGCGAAACCGGGGCAATAATCTAGGTATGTATCGCTGTATGCAGTCACGGATGTGTGTTTCTGCTGTGCGTCATTACGGTGTCGAACGTAGTTCCTGATATCGGAAACTTTTATGCAGAGGTGCGCTCGAATCAGCGTGATTTTCGTGGAACACCAAGTCCCATAAGGTCTATTCTTATACATACGTACTTATACGTTCAACCAGTCGTACGACAGTTAAAAGCATAAAAATACTAAATGCCAGAGAGCACCCCTTGAACCAGTGACCCATTTTGTTCGGATGAAATTCGATCGACTCGAGAGAGTCCCACTTCTCGGAAACATCGCGCCTCGCGGCGGGGGTGTATTTCGTGCTTGCGACGCAATATCAAGCACGAATGAAATGCGGGTCGAGGTTCGATAAGGGACGTAAGTGCGCGGTCCTGGGGTTCTAGAATGCAGCGATTCCGTGGCCGGCGCGATCCCGCGAACGGATAAACCCGCGGCGTCTCGGACTGCAACTAGCCGATAACGGAGAGAGCGGACGGGGGGCGGAAAGGAAGTGGAAGTACGCGAACGCGATAAGGCCGACAACGAGCCGAAGGCGTGATAAAAAGGAACGAGTAATCGCGAGGAGGTCGACACTGTGGTTCCCGAGGCTCGAGAAAACTTGGAAAATTCGCGACCTGACAAATTTCAAGGCACCCACATCTCGAAGTGTCGAGAACAAGTAACAACGAGTAATCTGGGAGAATTCGATCCTCTGATGTTCCGAGACTATGAAATTTACATACATTGGACGGTTCAAAGGATCGTGTCTGGCTCGCGTCTTAAAACATTTTTTTGAAATATCTATTTTTTCTTTTTATTATAAACAATGCGTTTCCTCACAATATACACGTCGTTAAAAATAAACCATTCAATATTTATACGGAACACAGAACACACTGTATGTATTTTACTAAGTAAGTAAAAAAGCTTCGGTAAACATACATATAAGTCGGAAGGTCAACCGTTTCTGAGATATGAACATTTTTTTTGTATTGCAGCATCATGACCGACGTACCAATTAAAAGCTTTAGCGATAAAAAGAACTATCTAATTGTAGTTGGTCGAAGGAAAAAACATGAAGGTAGAAGACGAATGAGAATCAAAGTGAAGAGCAAAGATAACGCGGAAATCGAGGGCAAAATACAGAAAGTGAGGCTGTTAAGCACGCGTGTCGCGTATCCGCTTAGACCCACCTCTCTCGGTATCCACGCAAATTGGAATCCCGTGGTGTTCTGTATAATAAATTAAAAATAATGGAACGAGACTAGGCTAGAGGAGACGTGAATCCGCGTAATCCCCCGGAGTAATCAAAGGGACTCGATTTCTGTCTAGCGAACAGTACAAACGAACGACGTGGATGAAATTTAAACGGGCTCTCTCTCTCTCTCTCTCTCTCTCTCTCTCTCTCTCTCTCTTTCGTCGCAGATTGCACATCCCGGGCAGCGTCTTCGTCCGTTTGCGGTAATACACCCTCGCCCCCGTCTACACTTCCAATTAAATGAAAACCGCGGTCACTGTAAATCGCCGTACACTAGAAACAACTTTACAGTATCCCTTTTTGCGGTAGTACACCCTGGCCCCCGTCTACACTTCCAATTAAATGAAAACCGCGGTCACTGTAGATTCACACCGTAGGTAGTGAACTGTACACCGTAGGTAGTACACTGTAGGTTCACAACGAGATATTTCGCTATATGTATATTGCGACTCTAGTTCATGCGTTCAATGCCTAGGTTATTTTCTTATTTTTCTTCGAATCTGTGTAAATTAAAAAACGACAAATGGTACAGTCACTAACCGATTAATGTAAATGGACAAAGCAATAGATTGTATGCGATGTGATGTGATACAATGCGCAAAGGAAATAGGGGATTTGCTTATAATAGATCTTTTCTATACGATACTGACACTAGGTACAACTAATTATTAATTGTGCAACAAACTTTAAGGAGATTATACGTCGTATTGCCCAGCAAAACGACTGCAATACAAGTACTTCGCCGTTCATAACTGATTTAATCTGGAAAATTTTCATTTTTTTTAATAATATAATACTTCTTGAACCAGTAGAAACAGCTAGCAAACAATTATTTAATCTCGTTAACTGTTTAAAGGCTAGGATGACGATCTCAGTTACTACTGTTTTCCACTAAATATTATATTATTCGAATAAAATTCTTGGGGGGGGGGGGGGGCGCCTTCTTCGTTTGCTCACCTAATGAACCCTTCTTCTTTTCTGGGAGGGACGACGGGACACGATAGGGGTAGTTTATTATCCCTGGATGACGCGATGGCACGAGCTTGGGTTTAGGATTACTCCGTAACCCGGAGAAAGAGAGAAGGGGAGAGAGAGGTGCGATTAAAACTTTTCGGTGAACAGATGCTCGACTCCGGTCCGAAGCTGAATGAAAATGTTCAGCTGTTATACGAGATTTGTTATCCGGTTAAAAAGAGACACCGACCGGAGAGAGTTTTGTTTCCGTTATTCGACGATGAATTTATTTAAACGAATAAACGATAATTAGATGCGGTTATTTCATTTTATTATTAGCGGAATTGCGAGAGGTTTTGATTGTACAATGAAATCCGGTTTCGTTTCCGTAACGACTGTTCCTGTAATTAGCTGTCAAATATTAATTAATCGTAATTGGTCTAACGATGATGAATAAAAGATAGATAATACAGGATATTACGTTTCTCTCAGTAATGAATAGACCAGATGAAAAGAAATTCAATCGTAGACATTCTGTGGATATTTTGATATTTCAGGAGCAACAATTGAATTCAGTTGAAAATTATGTAGGTATCATTCACAGTCAGGGACTCTAAATATTCGGAAATGAGGAAAATAATTTACAAACCGTGCATCAGGGTTTTGCGATATCACGAGATTCGCAGTATACAGATAGCACTAGGTCACTGCCAAAGTGGAATACGACCGTCCAACCCGGACCAATAGACGTTAACGTCTCTAAATTTCTTCTTATCAATGGTAAAAATTCGCAAAATATAACTGGTGACTGAATTATATCGGAAAATTGTACTATATGTTCCGCGAATAAAGGAATTTTCATTTCATTTTATACCAACAGGAATATCGATAGTTCTCACGGGTAAAGAAAACACGTTTTCTTGCCCGGGAAAAGAACACTCGCTATATCGAATTACCTTTCGTAGATACATTTCGATCTCGATAAAAAGTTGTTTCCGTGGGGGTAGTAATACTCTCTCGAGATACAGTCGTCGGTTATGGCGGGTGGTGCTACATCTGAAATTCCACTGGAACGTATGGAAAATATATGTATGTATTCCCAGTGCGTGTACAGTTCGACGGGGAAATAGGGGCAAGTTCCTTTCCGGTATGATCGTACCTTTTTCGAACGGACTACGTATCGTGTTCCCTTATTTGCTTTCTACCCTTTACTCCGCCGTCGTCTTTGTGGAAAAAGCGTCGCAAGTAATTATTCCAAGTACGACAAAAAAGACCTATGAAAGTTGAAAATTAAAATCTTAGAACTTGAGAATTCGGGGCCTTTTGAGGAGAAGTCGGAATTTGTAAATCTTTGGCAGGAAATTATGGCAGCAGACTCTCTCATCGGCGTGTACACGTTGCACGTAAGAAACTGGAGTAGCGAGGAGACAGACAGGTACAAGTAGGACAGGCGGCGATCAAGGTATTCTTAGTGGTGGGAGGTCGGGCAACCTATTACCAGAACAAACGGGAGGATCAGCTTCCAGCGGACAGATAAGAAGCATCCGACGACGAAGAACGAGGACGATAACGAGCTCCGTCCACGTTACCAAAGACTCTTCCATCCTCGATCCTTGGCCTCACCCTCGGGCATTCCCCGGCTATCCGTAAACGCGGCGTCTCGCTATTAGTCGAATAATCGGACTGTGCAAACGCGCCTCTCACCCTGGCGCCGTACATACCGCCGTTCTTACGACCGTTGACCTGCGACAATTTCGATGCGAGTCACTGCTGAGTGTTCGCGGCGGAATCGTGCCAACGATAAATCCAGTGGAAACCTTATTGTAGACCACGTTTTTTCGACGATCTAATTTACAAAATTTCGATACGAATCTCTGTTCACTGTTCGGAATTTCTTCAACTTGATGTACATATCTAATGGAAACCTGTTTGAACGATAGAGATAGTATATGTACGTCAAAAATTTCGATTCTAGGTTCCTTGCACAAATAACGTCAACTTCGCCACATACGCGCAAATATCTGAAATTGACCCAAACTAATGGAAACATAGACAAGCCGGTGGAAAGACGCAAAAACCAATGGAAATAACCATACTATGTACAATAGATATTGTAGATCAATGGAAACACACACAAACCAATCAGGTCAAACAGATGTCAACAAGATCCGAAATAAAACATTCAAATGAATGATTAGCGAATCTTCGTAAACACGTATCAAAAGTGACGTGTCATCGTGGAAAAAATAAAGAAACACGGTGCTCAGCTCTTGTCTTGGTATTTTATTAATCCCGTAACTCTTCGTATTCACGAAAAACCGTTGAAAACTCGCCGTTTCGTGAGTCTCTCCGCGCGAAATACTTACGGCCACGTGAGAGCGGGAAGGAGGTTCAAGGGACGATTACTCGCGAGGAGAGCAGCCAGCCAACCAGCCAGCCCGTCCTTCACGAAATTCCCGCCATCTAAATTGTAGACCTCGCGGTGGAGACCCGCCAGGGGATGTCTATATCACTCGCTGCTCGTTTATAATTGATCATATCCCAGCCCCAACCCCCGGCTCTGTCCCTTACGTTTCGCGTCGCTTCGAGTCACAGACGTTCTCCCCGTCGGATGAGCACACGGCTCGACGATGAATACTTCACAGGCGCGACCTGACTCGAGTCGAGACTATGAGGGATCTCTCGCTGGGCTCTCCGCAGTGCGTACTTAGCTCTGCCGTTCCACTGGTATCGGCCAGGTATTGGATGGGAATTAGAGGGGGCACGTTGGGTATTTGTTCAACGGAGACAAAGAGCAGTTTACTGGTTTTCGACTGACAAAAAAAACTCGTTGCTTCTTGTGAAAATCTGTATATTATCTCCGTCGGCCGTTTCGATTGGACAGAAGTTTATAGAATTATTCTAAGTCTAAAAATGTATCACCACTATATTGGAACTGCAATGAATCACTGGTTGGTATACACTTTAAGCTGCGTCTACACCATCCAGCGTAACACGTTATATGTACAGCAAAGTTATAAAACTTGTTACAAAGAAATTACAAAGGTGTCGAGAATTTTTTACGGAAAAATCCCGTCGCGCCGGAAATCCACTCCACTTCTGATTAATGTAGCAACGGCCTGTCGCGTTAATTGTCATCCAAAATAAAGCAACGGCGACGGGCGACGGGCGACGGGCGACGGGCGACGGGGGGGGCTTCCATCTTGCCGGAAAGTCACGAGCAATCGAGAACGAGATCTACACAGGTTCCCTTTTAGCGGAGATCGCGAGACGTCCTCGCCCTCCATAAACAGACGCCAATCATTATTAGGCCGGGCATAAACGATTCAGTCGATGGAATATTAAATGCATCCTCCTGGAAAGCTAGGTCGTGTTCCAGCCAGGATGAGAGGGGGGAACACGTTGGGATCGTTGAGCAAACGGGAGTGGAAAGTACCAAGCAGAGGGATCATCGTGGCAAAATTGAAAAATAAAAAAAAAACCGATATTCTCGAGCATTTCTAACGAATCTCGATACTTGCCTAATTTGTAATATAATATCCAATCGTTTCGTCCGACAAGATTCTCATTGTGTTGCTACAATTACTAAATTGGAGTTCTTAAAATTTTCTCAATATACAATCCACAATATTTACCTTTGGTATGCAAGTAGAGGGGCGACCGAACAACACAACCGATGGCGAGCAACTGTTTAAACTGTGTAACTAAGAAAAATGATTTCTTCGTTAAATTATCCGTTTTCCATGTCCGAGACACGTTTGTGATCTCTTCTAGCCGGCTGGTCGATAAAACGACCGGGTAGAATTCGGAGCACCCTTTCCCCGGGCGAAAGGTAAATTATTTCTCGCCATTGATGGCCACGTTTTCGCTTACTTTGCCCCCTTCCCCCAGGGAAAAGAAGAAGGAGGAGCTTTTCGTTCCTGCTTGCAGAGGAGAGTCGAGTACCTGGGCTGAGTGCGGTGAAAACGCAGGCAGCCAGCCAGCCACCCAGCCAGCCAGCCAGCCAACGGACGGGACGTACTTGTGGCTTTAATCTCGTTAATGCAAGGTACGCGGCGGCCAGTTCGCCGGTCGTTTCGTTAATTCCTGAGCATTTCAATCGCTCCATCGACCGGCCCTTCGTTACGCTCCGCGCATATACAATGTGCCGGGAACCGGGCCCTGTCCGACATTCAATTCCATATCCGTCCCTTCAGTTCGTTATTTTGTGTGACGATTGTTTCGCAGAGTGAAAGTACGATTGAAAAGGAACAATTGAGCATCGGCAGAAGAGATTACAGACTGTCCGTCAGCTTTCTCTCTTCTCTCTTTTTTTTTTTTATTTTTTTTTTTTTTATTTTATAATCAAAACAATACACCGTGTATTCCGACCGTGAATGGTCCCCGTTGACAAATGGAGGAATTAAACGGTTCGGAGATAACGTTAGGGCAACGCGACTTTCCGTAATATGTATTTCGAACCGTATTCGCTGAATGAACACGTTCCCCGCAGTTTTGTTAACCGCGCCTGTCGATTACAGAGCGATGTAAGCGACGATGCTTGCTAGAGATTGTGTCAAATGAACGAAACTCTCGAGTTTAGAACGTTTGTAACATTCGTGGTTGGGTATGTGAGTACATAGATAGGAACCTTGGAGGTTGAAAATGTTTGTCGCCGAATGAAACATTTACAAGAATAGGAGAAAAGAAATTGATTGAAAGCTTCTCGTTGAAAATGAAGTATACCGAGAAAATCGGCGACGAACAGAGACAGTGAAAAATCAACGTGAACCAAAATGGTTGGCATGATCCACCCGTTACCACGTTACAGACAGTACCCGCGCATCATTCCCATCTAACTAAATATAAAAGAAAATATTATCTAAAACTTTATTACCGTTAACGAAAAGTTGAAGGATTTCCAACAGTAAGAGGGGGAAAAATGGAATGCATGCTACTCGCTGAAAATGAAATAGTATGATATAACCGAGAAAATCGTCGACGAACCGAAGACAGTGAAATATCTGTATCTCCGTCTTAAGCTCGGCCGAGGTAGGGTGGTTTCAGGACGTAAAAGCTGATTTCACCGACGAAATCGAATCCCGGTGAGCGCGCTGGCGACCTCTTCTCGATGGAATTCCAACCGGGCGCCGCCCGCCGCCCGCCGCCCGCCGTCCGCCGCCTGCCGCATCCAGGCAGTCGCAAAAGCCTGGTCGCAACCCTATTTCCCTCCGTCATCCCCTAACGCCGCGCGGACGGCCGGAAAAAGGGTTTTATCGCGGTCTTTCACGAGACCGCGCCCGAAAAGCGAGTTTTCCCGATAATGGATCAGCCCCGGTCAATCGGGCCGGCCACTGTGTGTATGTGTAGGTATACATACATATCCTATCGAAACTTATTCAGCCGCTCTCGACCTCGACGCGGGAAAGGAAAGGCAACTTGTTCTCCGTGCGCGCCCCCCGTGTTATGTATGTACGTATGTACGTATGTATGTATGTATGTATGTATGTATGTATGTATGTATTATAGATAGATACACCTGGCTCTCGGCGCGCTTGTTATCCGATACGACAAGCTGCTCTCATTCTTTGGAACAGTGTTATATGATAGATTCTTTACTCTTTAGAAAGGTGTTACATATACATATATGATAGATTTTTCGGGGGGTGTTATCTAGAATGCCAATTATTTTTCCATTCAATTCGGCTTCCAAGTTCCAATCGATCAATCAAGGTAACCTTGCGTTTTTCAAGGCCAATGCATTTTTTTTTTATACCATCATGGTATAGGTCGATAACAACGTGGTACATATTAAGAAAGTTTTCTCACCTTCGCATGCACAATTTAAATCAACGTAGATCCACGAAAAATATCCTGGATGGTTATTTTCTTCCACGTTTCTAACAGGATCATTTTTTCCCTTCGATCGGGCAAGAACAAGGGAGAGAGAAGTTTGGTTCTCGGCACGAATGCAATCCATCAGTCGCCTGATTTCCGTGCTGTTGCCGATTCCATCAAAATTCTCGTGTCAGGGCCTCTGATATTTCCTCTTCTTGCCAGTCTCTCGACCCCCCTTCCCAAACCATCCCTTTCTTGCTCGCCCTACTGCTGTTTTTCCACTCAGCTTTTCAATATCTCCCCCGGTGCATTTCGAGGGAAAACGAGGTCACGTGGACGCCGATTTCTTCGACGCTTTGTTTAATTGGTTCTCTATCGTTCTCGCCTCGTCGCACCATCATGCCTATGTGGCGACAATCGCACGTTTACGACGAGGAATGTCGTGTAAAAGATGTCCCATTTTAATCTTTCCGCGCGATTATCGCCCCAAACCCTTCGTTGTTCGCAGAAATGTTTCATATAGACCTTACGTCTATAGCAAAACGAACTTAAAACGGGGATTAAAAACTTATTTTTTAAAGTGGAGGTGGTACCTCCAACGTTTCATAGTGATCTTAGTTCCTTTAAATGAAATTATGTATCCTTTATTAGCCAGACGCATAAGCTTGCCTGTACGATATTCTTAGATATGCAAGAATATTGTCTGGAATCTTATAAACCTTTCATTGAATTCCTCCTTTCATTCGGTATCTTACCCTAAAGATTAGTATTTCAAGTTATTATTATGTAGGTGGTACACAACCGAGCAGGTGGTGATTCTACATATAAGAAACAATAAATCGGAAAAAAAAAAAAGAATACATTCGTTTGCGTTTGAAGTTTCGTTTTCTATAATATCAAATTTGAACATTTTTTTTTCGACTTTTCTTTCTTAAAGAATCAACCTGTATACAGATGACGCGATGACAGTCAAAGTGTTAAAAGCACAGAAATCGAGCAAGAACTTATCTTATACATATATTAGAGCACGATAACGTCGACTAAAATCATCATGTGAATCGTGTCTCGCTGGAGATGGTGCCTAGATCGAACATACATACATAAAATTCTTGATCCACCGATTCGGTAATCCCTGTTACCTCGATTGCTTGCAAGCTTGGATCCCCATTATCCGGAACGCGACTGCAAACCAGAATCCCCACCCGTTGTCCCCCATTGATTGCAAGCTTTTGGAACAATCGGTGCCCTCGGTCCAATTGACCACACAGGATAGAAAACCGTCCCAGTGATTCACTTCCGTCTGAAATGTCGAGTGCGGCGTTCTTGCATTCGCTCGGATCCACAACCGGCCTGCATGTCGATGACACTGATTGATTGGCCGGTCTACCGTCGGACCGGCTCGATGCTGTCCGTCAAGCCGCGGTAATATTTCCGTCGAGTGACCACCCCCCACGAGCCTCGAAAATTAAAAGGCGAGCCGCCGTTAATTACGGGGCCGCGGCGTGTGAGCGACGAGGGACTCGGCTAAACGCCCGTCAAAACCGTAAAATAGCCGAGCGACCAACGACGGCCTCTAAATACTCGCGGCGCGGGCCGTTTGTCGAAGGGCGAAATATCAAAACCACCGTTCAAAATCACGGAAATTAGCTGGCGCGCTTTACGATTGCGGGAAGCTTGTTAATTGGGCACTGTCTGTTGAGCTCCGTGATTCCCTGAATTACGCTTCGACGTGATGTGCGCTCTGGATGTTTCCAATAAATATTCTACATTCTACAGGAATGAGGGAATCATAATCGTAAAACTGTGTGAAACGTTCAAATAAAAAAGTTATTTTCAATTTGTCTTATTATCCAGAACTATTATACATATTGTATAATAGTAGGTACAGTTAGACATTGAAAAATTTGGAAAAAAACCGGCAATCGATAGAATTTAGAGTACCTACTGTATACGGGTCGATTGAATATTTTCGACTTTGAATATTTCTAAAAATCCGTTGGAAACTATGAAACTTGAAAATTTCTCTCAGTTTCATCTATTCCAACACAGCTCATCGGAATCCGTGAGATCGTATCAACAACGATTGCTCACGGTCCCTCTATTAAATCGTAACTGTTGCACACGAATCCATTGATCGCAAAGCAAACAGCTAATTATCGAGCCTGGGTAAGGGTGGTGGTGTGGTGGTGTGGTGGGGCAAAACTTTCCGTGGTGCGTTTAAATTTCCATTGAAATCGACCCCGCGATTAACCGGTGGTCTGCGAATGATTAGATTTCTGCCGCGCATTGTGTATTTTAATTCGGTTCCGGCGAAGCGAGAGCCCCGGGAACGATTATGAACGTAAATAGAGAACGTAATAGCTGGAGAGGGTGGGTGAGAGAAATACCGATTATTCGGCGAATGTTCTCCGTTGTCGGGCCGCAAAGAGCAGCGAACCGACCACCGGCACATGGTCGTCAACCTATTACCGATTTCACGAAACGATTTCACGGGGTTTCTTTTTCTATTTTTTCTCGTTACAATTATAATTAAACCACTGGTATTTCTCGTACTTCTTGTTTTTCCACGCTATCAACAATAATAATTCACCGATTCGTTTGACAAATAAAAATTTCGAAAATGAAGCTTCTCTAAATTATACGATCAGATGCAATACCGTTTGGGAATTGACGCATAGACGATCGGTTTTGAATATCGAACGTTAGCACGGTAGGTACCGCGATAGAGAGATATTTCGAAATTTTCCTTCAAATTGAACGTTGAAAAGGTTTCGACTGTCCTACTACACGTTGACCCAATTACAAGCGCGCGTTATCATTCAGACGTTCCGCGCGTAATCGAATTTTAATGCGCAATCACACGGGGAGCCATCGGTACGAATTCAATAATAAATAATAATGAACAGACATTTACAGGGATTCGGAGGAGGGGAGAATTAACGAACGCACGACAGTTCGAGCAACTCGGTTATCTGTTCCGCGTTTTAATGGCCATAAACATCAATGTCTCGATTGCTCGCTAATTCTACGGCATAATTAAGAATCGATAATTAATTCCCTGTAAGAGTTAACGAGCCCTGGGAAACGAGCGAACCTTGCGACCCCTCTCCCGTTTTCTCTCCTTCCGGAATATCGTAGAATTTTACGATCCTGTTAAGAATTCGAAAAAGTAAATAACACTTTTACAAGTAAGAACAATGCGCGTGGTGTCTTTGATCGGATATTTAATTCGATCAATCGGTTTCCCAAAGAGAACGTGGAAAAAAGGAAAGTATACACGACGGGAAAAAAGAACTAGAGTCAGTTTTCTTCCCTCCCCGGCGTACTGTCGAAAATATCGTTTTCATTCTTCCACCTATTTGAAAGGTTCCTTTTGTCCGGGTACCATGGCCGGACGATCAAACTCTTCACCGAGCCTTTTGTTCCACGCACGAAAGACCGTGAACTTTTCTGAAAGAAACTGTCCCCGGTGCCCCACACGCCGCCCATTGAATCTCGGCCCGGTTAATGAAAAACCAGCGCGCAGACTGTTCCCCCACCGGGAGTGAGTCCTCTGTTTCTTCGGGAGCTCAGCGATACTCAACAATCGAGTCACCCCACGAGTTCGCCCATTATCCAAAGAAACTCATCGTTCTTTCGTCTCTTCGAACCGTTTTCGATCGGTTCTGCCCCCCGTTCTATAGTTTTCTTAAATCTTAACGCAAGTGTCATTCGTTGTCCCCTGGATCCCGACCTCTTGCTGATTTCCTTGAACATTCTACGAATTCTACGAATCTTTAGTTGCAACACAGGAGTCATTCGCTGTCCTTTGAATCCTTTGTTAGACACAGTTATCTTAGATCCCTAGATCACTAAACTATTGTAAAAATTACATCTTCGAATTCGCGATTCTCAGAAATCGGCGGCACGCTGTCCACCTTCCACCCGAAAATCGTTCCGAAACCGCAACGATTGGCCAACCAGGCAAGAGCATGAGCATTCCATAGAAACAATTCATTCCTCGATCAGCACATTCCAATGTCCGTCGAGAAAACGATCACGCGTGGAAACGGCGCAGTACCTGGCCGCGTAACGAAGGATCTCTCTCGAGCACGCGCGGAATTTCTAGACGGATTTCTGCCGGTTCGTTGCGCGGCAGACAGAGGGAAAAAGGACGAGAGAATGGGCGAGGAAGAGGGAAGACTGGGGTGGAAACGACAAAGGAGCTTTTCCGCGAATCGATAACGAGTTGGAGGACCTCCGGAACACAGCCGTCGAGAGTCCTAGCCGAGGGGGTGTGGAAGGAACGAGGAATAGCAGAAGGATGGAATGAGGAAGAAAAGGCGGGAAGAAGGAATGCAGAAAGTCGAGGGAACCACGGCTGCTGGCACGTACTACACGCGTTCTCTATACGTACGTGACGCCGTGGATCGGCACGTTTAACAACTTATAATGTCGAATAAAAAATTAATATTGGTTAAGTAAATGAAGAATATCTCATTTTTACAAAGTATCGAATATTCCATTTCAAGTCTAACAAAACAAGATCTCGTACATGTAGGAGGTACATACATAATATGTAGTAGTATGGAACGAACAATTGGCGAACGAAATGTGACCAATGTACGACACCCGTCCGCCACTCGGTGTCCAACTTCCCAGTTGGGTTCAATTGACCGACACACGCGTTCGTTTCACCGCGTGTTGGACAACGAGGTCCACCGGGTGGATAATTGAATTAAGCGGTATTACCTTGCCCCGTCGGAGCTTCTCTCTCTCTCTCTCTCTCTCTCTCTCTCTCTCCTCACCCTCTCCATCTTCCTTTCCCTCTCTCACCCCGACGACGGGGCAAACGAATCCGTAGAGTCAACGTTACTGGTTACATCAACCCAGGTAAGTGTAAATACCTGCAGGGGCTTCTTCTCCTTGCTCCACTGTCGGAACGGGAATTATGGTTGCCGTTATCGTCAGCTTTAATCAAATATTCAGAGGCCAAACGTGGCATTTTGTGTCACGCGTATGAGTCCCACGGACAAAGACACGGGCTAACGCGGCGTGAAAGAGGATTCAGACGGCCTTGAACCGTTCCTCCATGTTTTCTGTCCTGATTGTGACTCGAGTGGAGAATGATGTAACAGCGTGGCGTGTGCTTGGACGTCACGGGAAAATGCAGTTTATTAAGATTATTAACCCGTTAACTCGGTAAGCTTCTAGAGCGTCACTGCTGATACAATTTTCGAGCCAATCCGGCGATCCCCGACGAAAAAACGACGAAGCCCGAGCCTCGGTAACAAAAAACCGAAGGGGCAACAAAATGTGCACTTGACATCTGGACTATAATCGTGTAGAACAAGCCACGCATTAATCGAGAGGAGTCTGTACTCTGATGCAAGACTAAAAAATAAAAGGTATATACACCATTGCCTTAACGACAGTGTTAAATTATGATTCTAAAATTAAGGAAACTTCAGTAATCGAAAAATGCCGATTTTTTGAAAACTCTACAGATTTGTATTATTTCTTCTACTGCTTGTTTTTGTTATCTAGGGTGAAAACACCCCTTTAAGGTTAATGTGTCGAACGTGTACGATAGAGATATGTATCACGTTTCCCCCTCGCGACACTGACCAACCCGAACCCATTCGGCGACAACTCGACCTATACGAGGATCGTGTTTCATTAGTCAGCGTTTCATGCAGCTCGTAAAGGGAGGCGCGACGACTCGCGATTAAAACTTATTCCCACCGCACCAGATGCATCCCCGCTAAGTAAGTTAAATACCTTGATTGGTACGAATTCAAATAGCAACGACGAGATTCGAGTTTTGGGGCGGCGGCGGCGGCGGCGACGACGCCATGACTGGTGGACGGGTAAATCTCTGTGCGTTCATGGAGAGCATTCGAAAGGCAGGAGTTTGATCGTCGTTTAATTGAAATTTCTGTCTGATATTTCATTGAAGAACGTAGCTTAACTCCTGTAAGACCTCCTTATGATCGAACCAGTCCTGTAATACCTATAATCTTCAGTAGGTTCTTGCATTTATTGTGTCAGATTCTACCATTAATCATCTCATAAGTGTTCACCCTGATAGCAAAGAGAAGTTCACTCTTTTTCGTTATACAGTTCCATTTGGTAAATTTTCAATAATGAAGTTTTCTTTACTCTATGCCCGTTATTGCGAAGAAAACTAGTTCGTAGGTAAAAATTTCGCACGCTTTTCATGGAAGTGAATCTAATTACGGATGTTCAAATACTCGGAGAAAAATCGAGCAAAAGTTTCAATTCTCGACGCTAAAAATACAACAATCCCCGACGCGCTAAGAAAGAACACGGTTCTAGAATTTCACCTGAGGATTCTCGCTCTGAAAGCACTCAGGCAATTCAGCCGAATAAGATACATATCTAGAAAAGCCAAAGCTACTCCACCATCCGCACCATCAAGCTTCCCAATATTAACAGAACACGGGATCAAGGAGCCCAGGACATCGAAAGCAATCGACCCCCGATACACCGTATCTCCCCAAACACCAAGTGAAATGATAAACAAGTAAACAGAAAGAGTGGGAGGGGAGAGAGAGAGAGAGAGAGCGCTTGTCGTTTCCACGATGGGAACAATTCTCGATGGTAGTATGTAGTCGCTACAGAAGATTCGATCGAAAGGCTCCCAGCGGGCCACGCGATCGCAGGGACTCTGATCTGAAAAGCTTTGATATTATTCCAAGAGAATTCCTCCACGATGAAAAATCGTTGGATGATAAAAACTGTTCCGCGATAGAAATTGTTCCACCATCAGATCTGTTTCAAAATCAACATTGCTCCAAGATTAGAATATCAGATCAAAAAGCGAATTCTATTGCTATCATAATTAATCTACAAACAACTAAAAGGCGTTGAATATAATTCATTCAGAAACAAGTGTCCAACATCCCTCAATTTAATCGACCGAGACCTACGATTGTGAGACCTATGCAGGTGTATATCCCTTCAACAAATATGATACATACACCCGTCCCTCGATTTACGCGGAGTGTTTGCTCCACATGATTCTTCCTTATGCGGATAAAAACCGTCTGAATGGAGTCTGCCCGTACGGAAAAAAAATTCCACAACAGGAAAGACAGTATAAGTTATCAAAATATTTATTTAAAAAAAAAAACTAAATGGAACGAATACTCAGCGTAAATCGAGGAACGGGTGTACATACATTTAACAAAGATCGAAAGGCTGTTTCCTATTCGACAACGTGTCCAACGGTCGTTAATCACGAATGAGGGACTCGGAAACGCGAAATCGAGCGGGAAAATTAATTGAGGCGATTATCGAAGCGACGTGTTTACAATACAATAATATGATAGGAGGCATTGGGAAAATTCAAAAGTGATACGAGCCACGTAAATCACCCCGAATTTATCTAAAAACCCGTGAAAATATATATATATATATAT
>NW_015373982.1:6223-29937 GCF_001272555.1 Dufourea novaeangliae | reverse complement strand
AGTATCGCGTACCCTCCCCCCCCCTCCCCGCCCGACAACGCGACACCCGGATTCGCGGATACGTGTTTGATAATAATAATTGGAAAGTCGAGACTGCGCGGAACGAATGGCACACGTGCACGTTTGTTGTTAATAGTCACTGACCGCCAACGATACATTATGTTAATTAATATTCCGATAAGCCATTCGATCATCGATTCCAGGGCCTCGTTTCAATATCCGCAATACTGACGCGTCCTCGGTTCGGTAATCAACACCGAAAACTGCGCGGAACTGTGTAAATGAAATAACGATATTCGTTTATTCAATCCAATATACGATAATAATAAATTGCGAATATTACATCGCGGATGTTACACGGTTTCGTAAATTATGAGAACTGACTGGTGAAACGTTTCACGCGCCAGATATCAAAATTATTCGAATTGGCTTGCGAAAGAATCTCCTGCTTCTTGTTCTTGCTGACAAAAATTACACACTAACCGTCAACAGAATTTGACGTACTTTTAAAATGAGCGTTGTCCCGGTGCAACACTGCGCGTTAATGGGTTAACAAGATAAAAATCCATTAACAACACCTTAATAATTTCATCGAAAAGTAGCTTTACACCGAACACAGACATAGCTGTAAAAACAATCAGAGAAACGCCCTCCAGAAATCCAGCAACAATTCCCCGGTGTACACGAAATATGTATGTACAATATTTCGTCGCGCGCAGCGGCATAAGCAGCGAAAAAGTCGGATATCGCGTTTTCCATTTTTCATCGTGACGTTCCGCCGCCGGCGATCCCCCCCGTCGAATTTCCCGCTAAAAAACGTACCGGTCCTAGCGTTATTCAACCCCCCACCCCCCTCTCGCAGGCTCGCGAATTTTCTTATCCCTTCGTGTCGCGTGTATCACAGGTCGTCGAAAAACAATCTCTGCGACGAAACGAACGATCCCCCCGTGTCGGGGATATCTTCGATTTCAAGCGGAAAAGAGGGTGGCGAAGGGGTGGTGTCGATTGAAGAGCACGTCAACGAGCTTCCGTGAACAGTTTTTCTCCGCGAATCGACGAACTGGATTTGAGAGAACTCGCGGATTTTTCATTCCACAGATCTCTCGTCTGATAGCGAAACGACAGATGAGGATCCACGGTGTCGATCTGTCCTTTGATCCGTTGTCCCCCTACGACAAGTTGTCGAGGGTTTGAAATTGTTTTCCGAATATTGGGACAGAAATGATTGGGACAATCGCTGATTCAACCCTTAAGAGCTCCGATACCACTTGAACTTTGATAGACTGTGTCTTCTGATTACATTAAAAATAGTGTACAAGAGGAGGATACATGAATAGATGGTTTTATTCATTTCGGAGCTTTACCGATACGTTCGGTTACCTGTACCATAAATAAATAAAATCTGTAGTTTAAGGACTCCAAAGTATCTGCATCTCCAGACTAGCTCTGTCGTAGATGTAACCGACAGAAGTGGGTGGGATTACCGGCACACGTAGCAACAGCGATAATTCGGTGCAGGGCGAAGGCAACCGTGCTGCGAGTGCACTCGCGGAACGTGCCAGGAATCGTGGATGCACGCGGCGCGTTGCGCCCGGCGAACAAACAGCCGGAATTCGTTCTGTTAAGGCGGGTTCCCTGGCTCCGGGGACGGGGGATGGAAGCTAATGTGTTTACAGATCCGGCAATTGTAAACTAAAACCACAACGGGAGTGCACCGGCCCTGCGCACCTGCAGCGCAAACCGCGCGGCGGCCGTTCTACTATTCCCCTGTTGCGCGTTACTAACGATACGGCCGACAGGGGAATGGCGATTCACCGGCTGCTAAGCCCCGGACAGTTTCGTATTCTTCATCAGGACCAAGTGGATTTACTCCCGTGTGCCACAGGAATGAGATCCATTGTTGTTCCGAACGAGTTCGGAGGCAACCAGTTGGATATTTCGAGGATTCGGCTCGTCCTCGAAAGAAAAAAAATGAAAATATCGCGTTGTCCGTAATCGCGGGAATAATTGCGGTCGGTATAAATTAAAGGTTTATTCTGCGCACAAGCAGCTTTCGCCGGAAACGGAACGCTCTAAAATACGCGCCGAATATAAATATTTTTTCCCAGACGTTATGCATTGAAATACAAACCCAGAGAGAAGCTCTCTCTTCGTGCATGTATCTCGTGGAAATATTCGTAGCTTAAAATTTATCGAGCGGATAATAAACGTGCAGGCAGTCTTCATCGAGGACGAAGATCGAGGGAATGGCGTCAGACTACTCGTCAGCGATTACGGAGGTCTCGATCGAATCGTGACACGCAGGGGGGGGGGCGGGGCGAGGATTAACGCACCGCGGCCGACTAATGAAGGAGACCTTAACGAGGAGGCTGGTTGTATGCGCGAAGGCGAAGAATTAATGAGCCCAACCAGAGGGGACAATTACGCGACAGCTCTCCCCCTATTCCCAGTCGACTCTCGAGTAATTGGGTAAAAATTAGGTGAAACTTACGAAAACGGACGGTACGACGACGACGACGACGACGACGACGACGACGACGACGACGACGACGACGACGGTTCTCGCGGAATGTATGCGTAAAGTTTCCTGAACATCGCATCGCGGCCAGTTTTTACGTATATGTATACATATACCGCGTCGTCGTCAACCCTCTTGTTGCGAAACTTTGACGCCGGTTGTAAATGCGTCGCGACGCTCCAGGAAGTCACCGGTCCCTCCTCCGTTGGGCAACTTCCAGCTTCTACCTTGAGGAGATAGCAAGTAACAAAGAAGTCTGGGTTCTTACAGACTATTTATAGAGGGATGGTTAGGCTCGACAAGGGTTCTCCTTGTTGCATGGATAATTATTATTCCTATCGTTATACAAGGGGTATACATTGAAAAAAAACATAACTATACTGCAAAGTATGTATCATTATTAACTCTATATCTCGGCCAGGAAAGTAGTAACAGGAAAAATTCGGATTAACGGTTTATCCTCTATTATCCCTATTTAATGGTACAGAAAAATTCAATGAAAACTCTGGTATATACAAGAATGAAGCAGACAGCCAGTCGCGTCGTGTCGGTATCTAGCGCCGCTTTTATAGAAAGAGAGAACACTTGAGATCGTTCAAAGTAACAGGAAACGAGGAGTCCTCGTGACTTAATCAAATGCCCCGGCTCTCAACCAGTATATTTGTTCGAACCGGGTAATCTACATCGTCGCGATACCGGCTCCCCTGGACGAAAACATTTGCCGATCGTACTTCGTACACCGTGTCTCTCTCTCGAGAGAGAGCGATGAGGGAGGGGAGGAAAGAGCGGCAGAGAGTTGGGAAACTGTGCTTGGTAACGAGGCGACGAGGTGGTCCCCGTCGGTCTTAAAACTGAAACTTCGACCTCTTCCGTAGCTTCGACGTAACGAGACGACGCGACGTGTACATCCGAGGGTCTAATTAAGAACTCTGCGCGGAATTCATTTCCTATGGACTACTCGCGCGCGCGCGTGTCGCTAAACGCCCGGGAATTATTTGAGAATAGCATCGACGACGACGACCACAACGACGACTACGACTACGAGGGAATCGATTCATGAAGTGACTTCATTAATTTTTGCTGGCTTAACGCGTTCGAACCCTCTGCGCAAATATTTTATTTTTCTCTGCTTTGCTCTAACGCCTGATATACCGTTCGAGCAATATATGTATAAGGGTGTTAACCATTTAACCTCCTAGCGTTGCACCGGTGCAACACTCTGATTTTACGAGTGAGTAAAATTCTGTCGCCGGTTAATATCTAACTTCAGCAGCAAGAATCGTAGTTTCACCGATGTGAAGTGGATCTATGTACATTGAGTTGAGAAATTCAAGTACTGCCTCCAAAAGTAAATAAAAAAAAGAAGAAAAAAAGAAAAGGTCAAATCTGTTTTAATATTAATACTTTCGACTTCGAAATAATAAGATACAACATACATACATATATGTATATCGCACCCCTGCAAAAGAATTGTCACAAGTCGAAAACATGTAATATTTCAGGAGAGGAAACAGAAACGTATTAATTTACGTTGCACTTCATCTATTAAACAAATTGACACTAGCAATACGTCGTTTCAAGTATTGGACTTCAACTTGTGACATTTTTCTGGATGGTAGAACTACGTATTCGAAGAAAATTCATGCGATAAAATGAAAATTGACAATTTTTTACTAATAACCCCGACGCTTTTCTCGTAGGGCTGTGATGTCAGTCTCATTGTTTTGAAATAATGATTTAAGGGTCTGTGGTTGCTAGTGGGTTAATAAAACTGTGGGAGAATTTCACAGGGTGGATTTTATACGCGAAAATGAGACGAAAATAAAAAATGACGAGATTACGTTCGTGGCTTCGTTTGCGATTTATTGATTGGTCAAGATACAGGCGAAATACACGGGACTCGTGAAACAGCTGACGGCTGCGCGTCTCTCTAGTAGAATAACCCGTTGCGTCAGACGAATTTTACGACGTATCTCGCGTGTATTTTCGACAATTAATGAATTGGAAACGATACCTCGAACGCAATTTTGTCATTTTTGATTTTCGTCTTAGTTTCAAATGTAGAATCCACCCTGTGTAACGTGTCCCATATTTTTATTATCAGCCTGTTCAGCGAACTCGTGACAGCTCTCGAAAGAGCGTCATCAGTGGATCATAAAGAGCATTCCAATTTAGGGTTCAACGAGATAAACAGAGAAAGATACGTATATTCCAAAAATGATCCTGACTGCAACTATATTCGACTTGAGACATTTGCTACGACCTCGAAGTAGCTTCTACGTTTAAGGTGGCAACGTCGTCGGTGGAATGATCGAGAGCTTTGGATTGAACCATTTGATCGAGAGTTTAACTAGACGAAGGCGAGCTCGGGGCGTTTGATTCAGCAGTCGTAGGACGATAGAAGACGGCTGCGCGCGTCTGGAGGATCGCGAGCTTTAATTTCTCGAACTCGGTGCTGTATGCTACCCGCTCCGTATTTCCCGTTTACGTTCGCGCGCGCGGCGTTTCCCAGGCTGCTCGCTCGCGCGGCGCCACAAAATCGATACGCTTCTCTGTCCCCCTCGCGCTCCCGCCCGGCGCGGCGTGGTGGTGGATGCCACTCCCTGGGCGAAATAACCGGAGTCGGAATTTCAGCCTGTGTGTGAACACACCGCCGAACGTAGCGGAGGAGAACGACAGACATCGTGTTTATGCAGATGTGGACCCGGGGCCCGGAAGCAACGAGAGAGAGAGGCAGTGCAGTGCAATAACGTGTAATCGAGGAGGCACTCGACGAAGAGGCGCTTACGCCTTTCTTATCGTGTCCCACGAATACGAGGTGTATATCGGGCCACTTGATACGCAGTCGAGAAGACCGATGACTTAGCATGTGAGTCGTGTAATAGCGCGACCGAGTAGCCGACGACTTTGCTTATGGATTATGTACATACTATACATACATAGATGCTACGGAAATATTATCGGCCGCTGAGAATAGTCTTGTGGTAATGGAGTCGGTCACGAGGCGTGACAATAAAGTTTCGAGAATACTTTTCGCTTTCGGTAATACAATTGGTCTCGAAACTTTATACACTCACAGCATGGAAATTGCTGAAAAATTATGTTCACGCATGGATAACACCGAAACAGTTCGAAACATTACGAATTTATATACATCGATTGTTTTTCAACGATTTTCTCGAATGTACTACTCTCCTAGATTTCTCCTTTCAGTGAATATTCAAATGATGAACGAATATGCACCAATGCTGGAAAAAGTAGTAATGAACCGAAAAAATCATGAGCCTCCATCACTCGTCGTCAGGACTCCACCAGACCTAATTTCTCTCTGGAGATGAAGCAAAAAAGAGAAAGCAAGATGAAAAATCGCTGTCCCCCCCCCCCCCCCCTAGATCACGGAAATCGAATTTATTAGAGCGCCTCTCATTCGACGCGTGTAATTTTTACGGTCCGCTGATGCGACGTGAACGCTCGATGGTAATTCGAAGCCGTGTTTTCCCCTGCTCTACCGCACAACCGATACACCCCATCCCCACCATTTGATCGACAAATCCACTGTAAAGTTATCGATACACCACAGCTACCAGTTTTCCATTAATCTGTTCCGAAGAGCGGGGCGGGTTACGCGCCGTGAAATTCCGTCGATTGCTCGTAATTGCCGCCCGTTATGACCGAACGGGAACGAGCACATACGATGCACGGGGGGGGGGGGGGAACTTTTCGCGTATACGCGGAACGAAAAGCTCATTTCAACAGGGTAAACACCGTTTGATCCGGTGTCCCGTGGTACGTGGTGATCCATGGAACCACTGAAAAAATAACATAAAAACGATAATAAAGAAGGTTTTACAGATTGAATGTAGGTACACGGACCGCTCGTGAGTATTCTGCACATTCATATTGGATTTACTTTACCAAAAAATGTGTCCAAGTTTTATGTGGAAGAACACGACTGGTCTTCTTCGCGACACAAAGTTCAGAAAGTATGTACAGATAACACCTGAGTAAATATACCTCATACTACACTCACGTAAATATTCGCAGTCCACTAACGATCCGTCCACACGATATTATTTTCCACTCTGTGAATCAACCCCCAAAAATTTCCTCGAAGATTCAACACCAACGTTACTTCCATCCACCGTCCTTGGATCGCGAGAATTACAACGTTGGTGTAACACGACGACGATATTCTTCAGCCTCGATGGACAAAATTTTGATTCCACCAGCGGACTTTTAGTTTTATTACGGGACACGCGCGGTTCCATTATTCGTTCCATCTACGTCGGGTGAAACGAAGTTACACACGCGAGGCGGCCCCAGAAGTTGCAAAACAGTGTGTAAATTCTAAACTTATCGCCGCATAAATTTTCATATTGTTCGAGTGTGCCTTTGATGCCGACCAAGCGAGAGAGCGCACACGCGAAATTGCGTTCGCCGCGGCGAAAATTTCATTCGACCTGCATTCAATTTTCGGGGACATTCTGATGAATCTCATTCCTCGCTCTTCGTTAAACATTACGTGCGGGAGTGCGTACGTGTGTGCGCGCGGTAAAGAATTTCGTATAACGAATAAAAGATTAAAAAAGTCCACTTCGCCATTTCGCCACTTTTAATCGATTAAACTGTTTAAAGGTCTGGATGACGATCTTGGACACCGCCAGTTCAATTATGTATTATTTAAATAAAATTCTGTTCAACTCTGGTCTCAATTACGAGTTATCTCCTAGTTGGCAGTCAACGTGTTAATGCTCAATCGTAATATTCTTTGAGTAAATTGTTTACTCATCAAACGAATCGATGTTCGTCTCAGTTCTTCGCACAGAATCCACCCTGTCAAAGTGTCTCACATTTTTATTAACACCTTGTGTACACGCAAAGTCTCATGAAGCACGCGTTCGCGCGGCCAGACGCACTTTGTGCGCTCGGATGCAACGCCGCGATTTAAATGTCCCGTCGGAGTTCCGCCGCGGTGTTTCAGGCTCGGTCGAGTGGTTAATGGTCACGACAATTCGAAATTGCAGTTGAAGAGAGAGTCGCGGTGGTATCGTCACCGCTAATGCACTCCGGTCGCCCGCTAACAGACCCGTTCCTCGCGTTTGTCTTCGCGCGTGCGCGCGGTTCTAACCGGTGTGGAACAGGAAAAATCCACGAAATTAATGCCACCTGTTCAACTCATAGTCATGTTCGTTATGTTCAAGACTAGTGTAGGGGTCTAAGTTTTATTTTATAAGACAAATGTGTGATGGTGACCTAGATGTTAGTTCATTAGACACATTCACCGTTGCGTCGGTCACCGATGATCCACGTAGAACTTTCTGTATCATAATGTGTTGGTCACCAATGACCGTCATGTAATACACATTCAAATGTCGAATAATATAATCGGCGTGAAAATCAGTCCAAGTATTGTTACGACCGTGTGTAAGGGTTTAAACACTGAGTTTCGAGAAGGTGAGACTGCGGTGTCAGGTTGTGAAGGCTTCTAGAGATCTCTTCGTTAACTTTCCAGACCTCTAAGTAGTTGGCATCGCGTTACGCAAGATCCAGAAACGTTCGGACTAAGGTACAGAAGCCTTGGCACCTTGGTATTGGGTTTCAGTCCCTCTAGACACCTTGACGCTGAGTTTCAGGGGCACTGTGGCTTGAATTATAGGACAGTTCAAGACTTCTCTTTTCAGTTATTGGACCTCTAAATATCTAATATCGGGTATCATAGCGTCTAGAAGCCGCGAAATCTAGGTAAAGAATTCTAGACATATTAAAATTAAGTTTCATCGCCACTAGAGACCTCAACATTAGGTTTTACAGACGCAGGGACCATAATATCGGGTCTTAGAACCACCAAAGACCTCGATACGGAGTTTCAGAACTTCTAAGCGCATAGTCGGTGTATCGGGGATCTTACAGCATCTAGAAGCCTTGACATCCGCCGAGTACGGATGCCTAGAAACATCTAGTCTGAATTACACGACCTTTAAAGACTTCTAGATGTAGTTCTAATTCCTTTCAGCCCTTTATGTTAGGTTCTACGATCCGAGTAATGCGGATATCCAACTTCCTGACCTCGATTTCACGACTCTAGCCACGTTCTTATCATTTTAAACAACAGAAAAGTTCCTATAAACACCTTCGCAATCCCCTATCTTGCCTCTTTTCTCAACACCTACTTCGTCCAGGCTGTCAGCGGATAATCCTCTACTAAAATTCGATGTGGGGAAATGGGTCCATAATTTTTACCGATTTCGAGAAGCATCGAGTGCATCATGGAGTAGGTATGTACATACATACATACATACATACATACATACATACATATACAGTATACCTACATAGGAGAGGGGGCGAGTCAGTGGTTCCCAAGCGTCACGGCAATATTTCATACCAGTGTTCCGTATACATATAATTAATGGCAGCTTCTTCCGCTTCCTCGGCCAATTCCGTGGCACTGGAACGCCATTAGCTACGTCTCTTTCGCCTGCCACGTATCCCATTTAAGCGCCTCTATTGCGTGGGCCCGTTCAGTCGCGTTTCGCTGATCCCTGCGATATTACTCGACCTCGACACATACCAACATTCCGTATACCGTTTTATTTATTTATGCCCACGTCGAACCCATTAACACTATGACGCTATATGTATGTACCTATTGGATGCCTCAGTTAACTCGATCACCTCGAATAACGACTTAACAGTACACTTTATGAAAATTTTCAGGCGTGGAATTTAAATGGAATTAAAGGGCACATCTCATAGGGTACGTGCTGTATTTGTGGGTTGTGGCATTTCAAAGATTTCAAGCTCCCCTTGATTTTTCTTAACAGAACTTCATCTATTTGTTGTACCACAGATCGATAGAGTATCAAATTCTGAGTAAAAATGCATTTACCCTCATACGTCCTAAACCTAATAGCTAACGAGACTATTTACAAAATAAGCAATCTATTGAGAAGTTGAGGGGCATTAGTGAGAGCACCTATAACTTCCTAAAAAATTATTGCGTAAATATCTCGTTAACTATTAGGTTTAAGATGTACGAAGGTCGAGACATTCATCTATCGGTGAAAGTTGCGAAACTAGTTTCGCGTAATCGTAAGTGCAACGATAAAAAACATATTTTACGAGGTGCGTTGAACGGAGAAAAAATACCGTATAAGTATGATTAAAATCCCGAAAATTTCGTTTCCACCTGACCTTTGCATCCGACGTAACGATCCCTTTAGGCGCCCGTATTTCGGAAACATCATCACGGTTACTTTGGCACAATCTCCGCTCCTGTAATCGTACACGCCTCCGTTCGCCGGCTAATGAGTTAAATTGGAGTTACGAGTAGCTCTGAGTTACACGTGACTCACTCTCTCAACAGAGACCAGTCTTCGTCTCATTAGGTTCTCGCGAATAAAATTACTCCGCCGACGTCCTTCGCCGCGATCCTCGGAGCCGCCTCGTACGTTCTCCAGGATTGCATCGTTTGCATAATTTATATGCATATATCGTTACACCGTGGCATGGTGCCGCGTTTACAGGACACAGCGTCTCGTCATTTATTACAGAATGATTTCTCGTAATTTCTTTCACGGTCCTTGGATATCTTCCAAGGACGGTCGATCTTTCGAGTATATTAATCACTTGGACGCTAATAAACTCAAGCAACATCTTTATGCGTGTGTTATTACGATGTAAATTAAACAATGTTACGAGAACAATTATGTACTCTATAATTTACTTGTACCGGTGACTAAGAATAGAATTCGACAAAGATCACTATCTAGTAGCGATTATCAGGAAATCTGAAAGAAAAACCCAACGATAAATGTACTATACATTACTTAAGAAAGGAAATTCGACTCTATATGTATAAAAACACGTTTACTACGATGTAACATTGAGAAATATTTGTGTAACCTTTACTGTTCAGGTAATAATTACATTCAAAACTTGGTCAATTAAACGCAAACGAAGAAATTCATTCATAACTGGAACAGACTACGTGAAATCATTCGATATATGTATAAATAACTAAAGAAATTCTTGTAAAAGAAAGTATAGCGAAAAATCTCAAGTCTGCTTTTCGGTGAAAATACTCAGAATAGTAAATTGACTAACAAGGTGATGCTGAATTATTTCCATCTAAAAATTACCAAATACTTCTACGAGCTCGATATCACCCTTAAAATTACTTAACTACGATAATAAATCAATCGGTTTATTTTTATCGCCCCCGCATAAAAATACGAATCACGGGGTTCAAATTCAATGTTCTCGTTAAAACTGATCCAGTACAATACTGACAATAAGTTAATCCACTTATATTTATTGTCTCCGTATATAAATATGATACCACATCGTAACATCAACAACATCGAAAAATCCGAAATCCATCCTCCTAGGGGTGTTAAAACACATCCAGACGCCGTACCGCGTAAAAATTATTTACTCGTCGAGACTCGAAGTAAAAACAAATCACCCTCCCTTCCCCCTCGATATCAGACTTGATATATTTCCCTCACTTTCTGCGAGCAGAATTTCCCATCCAGCAACAACTTCGCGAAACAACCAAAAGTTTCGAAACCACGCAGCGTCGCCGTGTCGACGGCGGAGAAAAACGAGAGAGAGAGAGGAAGGGGTGTATGGACGAAACCGGAAAAGGGGTGAACACGGGATAGTAGATCCTACCGAAAGGAGGCAGCGGGTGAGAAGGGGGTCTGTAACATCCTCCGTGGAGTGGTAGTCGTCGTCGAAGCGGACGCGTCCGATGAAAAAGTCGTTGGTGGCGCCCGCCGGTCTGGCCAATATTTTACTATCCAACACCACCCCCTTCCTTTCCAACGCTCCAGGCTCGCACTCTCTCTCTCTCTCTCTCTCTCTCTCTCTCTCTACATGCTTCGTCCCGCCATTATTCGTCGTTTCTTTCTTTCCCGTGATGACGCGGCCAACGTGCCGGCCGAAAGAGGAAATGGGACGGCTACAGAGAAAAGGAAGAAATTGGGGGTGGAAAGAAGATACGAACATGTCCGTAAGGGGGGTTGTGCTTGCTCGACCACGGTCGATGAAAACGCCCCCGGGATCTTTTGCCTTTCTTCGAGGAGGCAAAGGAGGAGGACGAGAAGAAGGAGGAGCAGGAGGAGGAGGAGGAGAGCAGTACCGGCTAGTCTGATCGTTGCCGACGGGGTTATACCGGCGGTCAGAAAAGTTTTCGCGGTTCTTTTTTCTCGATCCTACCGCCGCCCCCCCCCCTCCCAAACTTCCGTGATAGACGCCTTGGCCAGAGGTAAAGGGGAGCGATGCTTCTTTCAGAGGGCCACCGGATGAAAAAAGGGTGAGTTGCTTCCTCGTGTGATAGGGAAGCAAGAGTTTCGAACTCGACTTTGTGTAGAATGTTTCGTGGTTAATCAGATGCGAATATGGTCGAGTTTACAACGAGACCTGATGCATAAAATTGTACCTCCGTTGTATCAATTGTCACACATTACCAGTCATTACGTTATCCCCGTTCGACGCAATCTCCGCCTCGACCAAGTGTAAATTCGCCAGCGTGCACACACGAAAACTACAATGTATATTTCCACGTCGAATGGTGTACGTCTGTGCTAATACGCCGGATACGAGTCAAGCAACCGCGATATGACAATCTTGATCTTGATCGAAATATCAACGGAGCATATGCGCTGGCCCAAAGCCGTACCCAGCGAGAGTTTCCCACAGTTTGCCTTTAATCGGTTCACGTCCCGGTAGGTCCGCGAGCTAAGGAAACGATGCTGCGTGTCCACGCGAGAATACCTATATGTATGTACACGCTCGAGGGTCTTCCTTCTATACGCTCGTCTCTACTCGAAAATTAACTCCTGGCTGCTGAGTTTTGCTCACCAGAGTAGAAGCTGTATCTATTGACGAGTTGCTTTCAGCTTTCTGACCACTGGACGGTTCCTATGTGTACGTATGTATATCTCGAGAGAGCAATTCTCCAGTGGACACGTAGCTTAACGTGTATATGCGCTACTGTGACCAACTTTGGCCTTATAGTACTTCTATTATATGTATATGTATAGAGTAACGTCATACGAACTGATTAGGCAAGCTGTGTAATCTTTCGGTTCGCAGTGGAGGGTAGAACTGTTCGAGATTAACTCAAATCGAGAGGAATGCTAAAGACAAGATTAACGACTAGAAGAGATCGAGAGTCGAAATTAACACTGAAGTCGAGCCTTTAGAACTACATAATCGAGATATTAGCACTACAGTCCAACTTTCTCAGACATATGTAACCAGATATTAATAGTGTTAGTACTATACGGAAAAGATGATCTGGGATGGGCGCAACAGCATCCCTTAATTCTTTCGAACAGTGTACAAAACTTCAAAGCTACCCATAAAACTGGTATTAATAAGAATTAGAAAGATCCTTGAGAAACTAAAGAAAAAAATGAGAAAAACGTAAGAAAAAAGAGAAGATTAACATTCGAAATCATAATCGCGTAACTGATACAGCTAAAAAAAAGAAAAGAGCGTCCCGCGCGCGCAAGGATAAGGGAAGGACGTCGCATGTTGCACACTGGAGGATTCTTCGAATCGGCGTGTGGGCGCCTTCGGGATATATGTACATTTACAGGTGCGTGTGATATCACGAAGTCACGCAATACCGTTTGAACGCAAAGCCTCGACATATAAGAAACAACCGTACACTTATCACGTTCAAAAGCTGGATCGTTGACGGGTGACTGACCCCCCACCCCACTCCTGCAGAGTCGACTCACAGTTTTATCGCGAATCATTATTCTCTAATGAACGAGACGGTCCTCGTTGCGCACCTTTTTACGCACCCACCCTGTCACGCGACAACGAACCGTTTAAAAAAAACATATACATATACGCATACAGAGAAAACCAGCAAGACTCCCCCGCAACAACACATATCCAACGTTACATTCTCCCTGGAGAGAATTTAGCACCAAGCTAACCCTGGAATGTTACAATGCGGAGTAAATGAACCTCCGGGGCGCGCGTTGGGTGTGAACGGTTGAGGTCTTGAAACGACGTGGAAAATATTTTTTAAACTCGATTTCTTTTACCGTTTTATCATGAACATATGGTCGTGTTCTTTGTGTATGAAACTTTAGGAAGTGTAAGAGGGAAAGATTTTTGCGTGGATAAGGTCTGGTGTCTGAGATGGCTTGAAATAGGAGAGAAACTTTAGGGGTTGTCTTATACCTTCGAATCGTGGGTAGGCGAATTCATTGTCTGAATGAAGACTTTCGGAATACGAATGAACAAGTACGTCGTCATTTTTAATCGATAAAACGTGGAAACTCCAATTTTCAGAGGAAATTAATACTTTTTCTTGAATGAGTAAAACGCAAGGCGAATAATTATTTAATCTCGATAACTGTTTCAACGGTCAGGAGCGTCAACTGTAGAGTTAGGTCCATGCTAAGTGTTCTATCGTCATTAGCCTCGGCATCAGCGCCTGCGCAAAAGCTGGATCAAGCTGGCGCGACTTTGTGTGCTCGAAAGTACCTACGTGTAAATGGGAAGTGCCTCGCGTGGCAATATAGTGAGAGTCCACTGTACCACGTTCTTTCCTTTATGAAATTACACGTATAATGTTTCTTCGAAAATTTTCTGTTGATAATAGTTTCTGATATATGTATATGTATACCTGTAATGTAATGACAAGACTGCGTAACCGGTAACTGATTTTCCATTCTTTTTCACCGATTGCCTTATTGATACATGAACTACGGTTCCGTTTGCAAGAGAAAAAGAGCTACGAGGAACTTTGCTTAGAAAAGTTTCCTGTATCTCCAACAGTTTTCAACACAGCATCAGGTGCACGAAACTCTTTAGATGGAGGAGGGGTGGTTGCTTCACCCTTTTAAACTTGAAATACTACAGCTAAAGGAAAGTACGTGTCCCTTAGTCTCGGCTGCTCCACACGCCGGGAAAGTTTCGTCAAAACTGTTTTTCAATTTCAATGTTCCCTGTCAAATTGATTCTCGTCAGGACAGCGACGGGTCTGAAAAAATCGACATCATCGTTTAATAACACGATACTGGCATTCGTTACTCTTAACAATAAACGATAAGGTCTACGTAACTTCGTTCTTCGTCTAATGTTCCTACAGGTTAATTCGTAAAAAGATTGAAACATCTTCTGCTTAGTATTTAAAATGTTCGTTTCAATACTGATTTCTTATAAAATCACGTAATTAAAGAAAAAGAATCTTCTCGGCGAATCTGCTTGAGTAAACTTCACGTTAGATTCACTGTGTATACACTTGCAAAACATTCGGTAGAATATGTAAATAAACTCGAGCGCACAAAGCGAACAGAATATCCAAAAGCCTCGACACTCAATTTTCTTCGTTTGAAAAGGAGCTCGGCTCGAGTAACCGTGCATACATATACATATGTACGTATGTGCATACATATACGTGGTCCGATACACGTCGAACGTTAACCAAAGCATTAAAGGGATTCGTCGAGTCTTTCCAGCATGCTCGGCAAGTTCTCCTGTTCCCCCCCACCCCTTTTTCCTCGTGAGGAAACGGGGAGATGAAAGGAGACGAACGGGAGGAGAATAGGCGAAAAACATTTGGACAGCATAAGTCGGCCGCACCGAAATCGAGGGTTCGTTCCGAGAAATTCCGTCGCAAGGAGGGTCGAGAGTTGTTCTTTCCTTTTGTCGCGAGGGGTTGAGAAAATTCGTGGAACCGTTGCAGCGTGAGCTATCACGATATCGTCGGGGAGAAAAACGTAAGTAAAAAACGACGTATGAACGATTATCAGCAACGGTTCGGATGCCAGGAGAAATGATTATGTTACTAATCCTCGGACAGACGACTAATGGCGGGGTGGATCGATACAGCGTCGAATGTCACCTGGACTAAGTTGAACGAAACTTTGGGATCCCAAGAAGACTTCAATAAAAGAAGAGGACCATCCCAGTATTCCAAAAAAAACCCAAGATCCTAAGAAGAACCCAAGAAGCTCCCAAGAGGACTCTGGAAGGTGCTAGAAAGGTCCCAAGGAGATCCGCAAATGATCCCACAAATAACCGGAAGAGGTAAAAAAAAAAAGGGAAAAATCCGAACAAACTAAGGAAACATACGAATACCAACGACAGCTTAATACGTTTCACCCCCGAGTAGCAACGTTTCAGAGCCTGGAATTCTTTTTTCCAAGCCACGCTTCCCTAGAGGATTAATGGATTGAAGATCGAACAACAGGATCACAGAGGGCCTGATTGGGAATCTTAAGCGGTTGGTGATATCGTACAGTGGGGGATCAGCTTTCCAATATCGTTGGAGTGCGGAGGAACGTTACGCCGACCCCCGAACAGTTCCCCTCGTTGTAATCTGAAATGTTGCAAAATCAGTATCCGATTGGAAACCTTAGACCCTCGCAATAAGGAGGAATATTCTTTTTTCGGCAAGAAAAGACTTAATAAAACGAAAGAGGAATCGAATACGAAGGTACGTGAACAATTATATATGTTTACTTAAACCGCAAAAAGTGAGAATCTTAAAGACTTATTTCCCTCTTGTCCACATAATCCTCAAGTTATTACTGTCTTACACATAGCCTGAAGATTAAAATTTCTAGAATACCTTAAACGATGAATCCAGATTTCTCTAATGACATTATGACTATAACATTACATACCCTATTCTGATCCTAAAGTGGCAGTCGGTTCAAGGTTTGCAAATTACAACAACTGAATGATACATTTATTTTAGGTAGATTACGTGCTATAAGTACATAAATATTCTCTATCCAATCACAAAGATTCTTTGAATCAAACGCCCACTACCTTTGTAATGGCTGGCTAATCTCGCGAGTAACTTTCACCAGTGGCCGGCTGTTTTTTGTCAAGTATTAACAAAATGTGGTTTTTCCCATCTATGTAAAAAAAGAATGCAATAAAAGCTCCAGCAAAAAAAAAAAAATTAGCGTAACATCTCCAAGTCCCGGAACAGTCTCTCCCCGTCTATCGATACACACAAAAAAGAATCCGATCGCAACAAAGTCGCGAAAGATCGCTAGCTATTGTCCTTTTTCCAAAAGGACGAAAATCGTCGTGAATCGTGTCTCACGGTCACAATAGACCACACCGTTGTGCACCGAACAAAAGACGCTCGCGAAGACCAGGATAAAGTGCATCATTACGGCATTACTCAGGGCCCCCATCTTGTTCATCGATGCCCGTGACAAATCGACATCTTTATTCCCGAAGGAGGAGGAAGAGTAGAGAAGGTGGGGGTCCGTAGGACCAGGTAGGTTGCCGCGTACCTTGGAAAATTGGAAAACTATCGGTTTCCTGACGGACCGGATCCGGCACCGAAGACAAAGGACCAAAGTCACTACTTTCTCCACTAGTCTCTTCTCCCTCGGCCCCAGAAATGCGCCCGCTAGCAATTTAAGGGTTGTCAGGTCCGCTGAGGGACTGCGCAGCGCAAAAACACGGATCGTGCACCTGACACCTTCGGGATTTGGTGGCCGCGCAACGGTGTGATTCACCTGCTACGGAATCTCAAGGACTTCTACGAACCGTCCCAAGCGTTAATTCCGGACCCTAGACCGATCTGTGGAATATAAGAAAGACGAAGAAGCTCAAGAAAGAATTCTCTGAAATCTTTGAAATTCCTTTCTTTCGCAAAATTTTCACTTCGATTACACATTCTAAATACGTATGTAGTATTCCAATACTGGAGAAAATTTTAATGATACAGGCGTTAAAATTCTGTTAGTCCGATGTTCATTTCACGTTTATGAATATATTTTCTGTTACAATATGCTTCTTGTATTATTCAATTTGAACCACCGTAGATATCACACGCTTCTGCAAAGGAATATACATTTTCAAGGATACATAAGAAAGGATTTTACAGCTTTACTCGTATGTTACGCTTTTTCATGGACCGTGCAGTATCTGATTTGCTTAATGTATTCGCCTGAAAATAGCTCCGGTATCTACCAGTCGATCGAGAAACGAATTTGCAATATTATCGAACACGGTGAGAGACGAGCCGTGAACAAACATACATATCCGACCGACGAACGTGTCCGCGTATACGTAAAACCTGGTGAAATAGACCCGGACCGCCGACGCCGCGTGTGCATGTATGTCTCGGTAAAAATTCACCGGATAAAAAACTGAAAAGGCTTTCCCTGCTCCTTTCCCGGCCAAAGTGCCCGCGGAGGCGTGCGGAATTCAAAGGCGTATAAATTCAATCTTTATAAAATCAAGGAACACGCTACAGAGATGGTCCAACCGAAAAAAACTGGGCGTTACGAGTGACTTTCTGAAAAGAAAATACACCGAGCACAAAACATGTAAATTTCGCGAAGGTACGGCTAAGGTAGGCCTTCCTTTCTAAATTCGGTAAACAGATCGATACCCGGCGTCATTCGAGATCCCTAACATTTATGAATGATACCGTGAAAGACGAGGAAAATCTGCGGAACACTCAAAACTCCGACAAATTTAAAATAGTAAAAATGTCACAAATGGCACAAACGGCAAAGGTGGGAAAAATAGTAAAAAAAAAAAAAGGTTGTACCATTGGGTGAAACCTGGCCCAACTTCCCATTCTGTCTTCTTATCAAACATTCCACCGTTTGAAAGGCAACATTTAGCCTTAGGTAGATATAGTGATCGGGCCAATAATCCTTCCAAAAATCCTTTCTCGCGAAATCATCTTTGGTATCCATTAAAACTTTAAAACGGCATCGTGTACCTGTTTTGTTTTCACGCGCTGTCGCGTCGCGTGGGTATCATCCAATGACTCAGGAATTCGTCATCCTCTAATCATCGAGAGTTGCCAAGAGCGCTCGAACCACGCGTCTCCATGTATTCGATCCCGCCGCGACTATTCTATCGGTGGACTACGGATCGATGACGTTGCTTTGCACGCTCGTTTTGCGAACGGGTCCACACCCTGACTGCATATTTAAAGTACGCGGTTTATTATTAGCCCGACCTGAAGCGTTTCTGAAACAGGCTGCTTTTCATTTTGCCAGCCGTGAAAGAATTATCCTCGGCGCGCCTAGAAAACGCGTTTTGCCTTCTCTTTCCATTCTGATTCCGCGAGCCTTTGAGGGTATTGTTTTGAATTTTTCTTTCGAAAAAGCCTGGCTCACGCCGAGGAAAGAATTTTACGCTACTCTGTCCCGTATCCTGGCCACTTTCAAACACTGTGATTCCTACTTTCAGTCTCTCGAGCAATAAGATAGATTTGTTTACGATACCCAGACTTTTAACGGAGCAGAATCAGTTCGCAAACCTATCTTCGATTCTATCTAACTTCATGCAGGTGTTGACATCTATTCTGCAATTCTCAGTCGATTAAATGTTTCATCTTTAGCAGAGTATGTACCGAACACGTGTGTAAACGAGCAATGAATTTGGGTAACTGATAAATTGAACATTAACGCCGATAAGTGTTCGTACAAGTGAGGACGCACCTTTGTCTACTTGTACTATGTTTCTTCAGAATGTTTCAATGGAAGAGTTACCAGCGGACAAAACAAAGTATTACACTTATATATTATATACTATTTGTACGTTGTTGATTCTGTTCGATACACCTGTTACAAAAGACCCGAGCGTATAAATCCTTTTCATTTGTCGCTGTATTTCCCGTAACCGAACGGAGAATTTAAACGTCGCCATAAGTAGTCGGATGTAAATGCTGTGGTCGAATGTGTGTCTCGGGGAAAATTTGCGGCCACTCCAATTAATTTTAAAAAATCCCCCTGCGAAATCCTCGGTCGTGATAAATATGCAGCGATAGAAATGCAAATCACCGGATGCGATAGCGCGACCAGATTGCTCGAAATATTTTTATCCGTGAGCTTGTTTTTGGTGCCCGGTTTTCCAAAGCCTGCAATACGCGTCTGCTCTTTCTTTTTTTTATATATAAAAAAAAAGAAAAAACAAAAAAAAAACGAAGATCTCATTTGGACCGATCGTGACTCATTGCGCAACTCGGAACGAGGGTGGCTAAAGCAAAGTCAATGAAACGAACAAGCGGAATAAACGGGTAACGGTCGTTTCCACGCGTTAACAAGCGACGATTTTGACGAGAAGCATTCATATTTTACGCGACAAACGTTTCAACGCCCCCCTTTCCCCTGTTCGCTTCGTTAACAAACAATTCGCCAGGTTTTTCGTATTAAACAACCCTGTCTTGCAGCATGTTTTACGGTTTAATTTTAATGAAAAAGGTACATCGATTCTTGACGACCTAATTCTATCAGAGTTACGCAGTAGTCGTTTTCAAAAAACGGTTAGCCCGGTACTCCAAACTGTTCCCATCTAAAAATGTTGCATACACTATAAACAGTGTGTTCTCTACAACCATAAAAAGTTCCAGAACGGTTAATCGACATTTCATTCAGAAAATATTCATTTGTAACAATTCACATGAATCGCCCTGTACAATACTCACCGGGATTTTAAGAAATTCTGTTTAAAAAAAATCCTCTAGACGAAACAAATTCTCTCCCTTTCATTATTCATACGAACACACCCCAAATTTTTTAGTAACAACACGATTCGATCTCAACTTTCCCCATCCCATCAATTTTGAATCACCCTGTAAACGCCGAATTGTCTATCGAGACGCAAATTCCAGATCGCCCAACGCGTCGAAACGATTCGATTATGGGTGTCCCTGGCACAGCGGAGTGGTCGCTCAATCAAGAAATGAACACGGCCAGGAAAACATGATTTTAGGGCAGAGATCGGGAGGGTAACTGGGATCATATCCGCCACGCCTTCCAACAGTCGAGCGGGGCCATAAACAATAAGACGGTTGTAGCGAGATCGGCTAGGCTAGGTGAATGGATATGACGCGGCGGTGCGGCGACGGCGAACGAGAATTGGCAAATGTTGGCAAATGTGTCGTGGCATTCCTCGCCTTCCTACCACCTGCAGTGTGCGTTCGAGAGGCGATTCGCTCCATCTGTCTCCCTTTGCTGCATTGCACCAGAACGCAGCCGACATTTCATTCCATAAACAACAAGATCTTAATCAGGCGCTCTCCTGCAGAGCTTACCAAAGTTGATCTCTTTCTTTCCACCTGGGGCGAGGGGGGAGGGGGGTGATTCCTAATTTTCTGGGAATCCAACTGGAAATGATTGAGACATTTTTTAACCAAAACGGAAAACACGTTCCTTAAGAATCCTTTTATCCAGTCCCTCAGATCTGACCTGGTTGACGAACGGCTGGAAAGACTGGTACGTGGAATATTCCGATGATGAAGAGCGAAACGAAAAAACGTGCAAGCTCAAAACTAATGGCGAAGGATTCGACAGATCGATACCAGTCAACTGGGTTATTTAAATTGTTCCAAGTTTCTGCACTGCCTACAGCCAGTGCTGGACTTCCAGGATTATTACCCGAATTACGAGCACACTTCGTTCCGAATTGAGGAACCAGGAAGTAAAAAGAGGTCCAGCGTCGATATGATGGAACCGGGCCAGATGAATATAAAAATAAGAACCGCGTTGAATTATTCCAACCCGGGGAAGAATATGCGTCTACCGCGGGACGAAGAAAATTCTTCGCATCCGTTCCCTCTATTTTATCAGCGAATCGAGTTAAGTCGACGTTTTCATCCAAGGAGAACACAGGACCCGCTGAAGCGTAAAGCAATTTCTCTTGCCTCGACGTCGGAGTGCGAGGGGGGGGGGGGGGGGGCGGCGGCTGCTCTATAAATCTTCTTCGAAATTGGAAAGAAAAAAAAACTGTATGCCCGAGGAAATTGATCGCTTTACAGCGATAATAACGGCGGCGAGGTAACTGAAAAAGTGTGCTCGGAAAATAAAGAGACCGTAAAACCAAGTCATTCCGTCTATACAAATATGAAAGAAAAATCGGAAAAGAGCAATTTTTTGTCTTCCAGAAGATCGAGGGCACCATAGACGAAGAAGATCACAGAATTAAAGACACCCGCGAAATAAACATGTAAATACCTACGTCCGAAAGCGAGGAACACAAGAATCGTCGGGCGCAATTTTCTTTGGAGATCAATGAAACAAGCACTTCCGGTGATTTCCTCGTGTGGCCAATTAGGAGCACGAGCACGAATCGTACAGAAATGTGGAATTCTCCAAGAACGTGATAGGGGGCGAGAGATCTCGTTCGAGCCGTGGTATTCGAACCAATTTATATCGCGCTAAGGGGTTTATAAAACCTTCTCTCCTAGGGTAAGTAAGAACAGCCGCGACATGTAGGGGTGGGCGGTTTCTTGCCGCGCGCACGGGTGGCCGACCTATAAAGGAGTGTATTCACTATTTTCAAAGACTGCATACCACACACGCCCCATAAATACGCGAGCGGACTGCGGTCGATGCCACGAAATTTTTGATGAAAGGATCGTATTCAAGAGTACAGACGGGCCCCTCCCTCCTGGCCTCCTTCCACCCTCCCCACTACCCCTGTCCTTCCACCACCTGGAAATTAAGAGCCGCAATATTGTAATATTCCGATTTCTTCGAGCGGGGGTGGGCCTTGCCTCTCCGTTTTTGGGTTTATTCTTTCGTAATTTCGAACAGCGTGCCTACGCGGCACAAGGGTAGAAAGGGATTCGCAAATGTGGGATGAGTAGAGTTGGCGCAGAATAAAGCAAGATATATTCAGTCGAGTGGGTTCCATACGACAAAGGAGATAATCGAGTGATCTCGAGCGGGCCACCAAAGCCTCGGCTCGCTTCGTATGGAAGCGTGTCTTTGAGAGACGCGTACTCGCGCGCGCGACAGATTCGAGTGGGTGGCCGTAGGAGAGGTAAAGCTGGGCGGAGTCGCGAGTCGCACGGTTGAAGAACGAGGGTGGAAAATACCCGGGGACGAGCTTTTTTGAGGAGCGTTTCAATCTCTACGCGTTTTTTGTTCGATGAAAAGTTCAAGCCCCCCTCCTCCCCAAGTCTGAACGGCAAAGTATAAATCGTAATTATGTAAATAGCGGTGAAACCGCTCGCGACAGTATTACCCCTTTGATCCTCGATGGAACACGGTTATGAATTTTCTCGTACCCGCGAAACAAATCCCACCCCCTCAGGGACGACGGAACAACATCGACACGCTGAGGGTGCTAAACCCACGGAGGTGTATCAATTAGCGGGCGCCGTTAAACGGGAAAGCTATTAACGCGTTTCCAAGGGGAAAACGCTGAAGCCACCGGACGCGGATGCAAATGAGCGTGCGAAAAATCGCTGGAGAGGTGGATTTTCATTACTATTTTATATTGTATACATATATACCTATCTCGAAAGAATGGCGAAAATGCAAAGGAGGATTTATTTCTGATACGTTTCATAATTGCGGGATCGAAAGAAATAATCGTTAATTATCTGTGAATTTTTCAGCGGTATTAATATTGTACGGTGAAACAATGATACCGGACCAGATAAATACGAAGTGTATGGACGAGACTTCGATTCAATCATTTTGTACTAAAGGTGTAATAGGAATAGATGAGCAAACTTGAATAACGTGCTCCACCCACCACTTACGACACCCACGAAACCGCACAGAAATGATCTTTAATTGTTAATATCTTGTAAACTGTCAACCATTTATGCCCACAGGGGGATATGGACGTATTCACAGCTTATACTAGGCTAGTTCCCCTTGTTGAAGACGAAGAAAGGTCGCAAAGTGATCGCAGCTGTACACTCTTTACAACTCCGCGTAACGATAATTTCGCCGTGGACAATCCCGGAAATCATAAAAAATTAAGTTCCTTTAAATAACCGCTTGTTCTTATGTTCATTCACGATCCGAACTGCGTGTGACGTTCAAGTGCGCTAAAAGGAAGACGTGTAATTTTGTCGATTCATTTCATAAATCCTTCGAGCCCGCGGGGCAATTGTGTAGCTGGCGGCAACGAATGAACAAAAAGAAAGGAAACGCGACGAGAGGAATTACTATCGCGAAGAAGTGACCGATGGATGATTCAGGTGGAGCAATGGCTCCGCGAAAAAAACCGTACCGTACACTGTACACTCGTTCACCTTCGCGACACTGGGCCACACAACACACACACACACTGTTACACCGGGGAGTCACGGCGATCGATAGGGAATTCTTTTCCATTAGGTCGTGGGGATAATCGATTTTCTTCGCGAGACGGAAAGCTGGACACGCTCGTAATTCTATCTATATATATCTTCTATCTATATATATATATATAT
>NW_015373982.1:0-6116 GCF_001272555.1 Dufourea novaeangliae | reverse complement strand
GGAACACCTGTACAACGCGGATGTCGCCCCCGATTACGCATTCAAATCGTCCGGGACGTTGGGGATTTTTCGGCGAAATTCGAGCATACCAGGCCTCATTTTTCCGGAACCGCGACATTTTAAACTCTGGCCTCTTTGATGTTCCACGGGTTCATTCGATAGGTATTCGATTGGCTGGTTCAAAGGTTATTTTGTGATCAGAGTGAATGGTCCAGTTTTTTGGGGAAACATTTTACAGTATGATACAGGCAACTCGATCTCGAAAGTACACGATGCTTGGTATAGTCTTTTTTTTATAGAGTCGACCCAATAGGTGGACGATATAAGGTAGCTTGCTTCGTGAAAAATACGACGACGGAGGAGTTCCCGGCAAGTGAAACTCAACGACGATAAAGTTAAACAAGGAAACTTGGTTAACTCTGTTCGATTAAATTTCAGCCACTCGGATCGGACCTTTAATGATCAGGCAATTACAACGATGCAACCGGCAAGATTTTTCGCGGTCCACGGGAATAAGGCCAGTTGGAACAATGTTATCTTGTTAAATGAGAGATTAATTACCAGGGGAAGAAAGAACATAGATTTTTTCAAAGTTTTCTTGTAGTAACCGCGGCGAATCGCTAGAGAAGCTCGCTGAATTCTGTCCGTTGGCTTTTTATAACGAGTAAAAAGAGTGTTCTTCCAGATGGTAAGATAACAGTCACTTGAATCGATCCTGTTCGATTCCCTTCGGGTTATCGTACATAAATGATACTGTGGCTGATATTATGTACATAATACCTTCCGAATAAAGTTCCAAACGAGCATAAAAGGGAAGCAATGTTATTATTTTCGATCTGTAACTACCCTTCGATCCATCTGGAAATAAGCGTGTCGAATAAGCACCGTCATTCACATCGATGTTGAAACTGTTCGACACGATCGATAGTTGCATGAAAGAAGCACGAAGTACGGGTGACGCGCGTTTACTCGCATAAAAGAGACTACAAGCAGAAATCGTGCAGAATCTATGTATAACGTTTCACATGTAGAATCCCCTACCCTCCTCTTGGCAGAAAATCGTACTGGAACGCGTACCACGAATTCCGGCTCCAACAATAAAAAGACGAAGAAATCATCTCCTATATATGTATGCCTGCATGAATATTTATCGGAAAAAGTTTCCGAGGAGCTTTTCCGTCCACCGTATTCGCGAAGTGAAACCGATTGCGCGCGATGTAATTCAATTCTCCCGTCACGGAATTTCTCGTTTTCCCGTTTTTCGAGCGAGCAAAAGAATAGGAGGGCGAAAATGGAAATTTAATTTCCACGTTAAGTATTGTAGTCCTCATGAATATTCGAACGCGTCCTCTGCAGCCCCGAAGAAGCGGACGGACAATTACAGATTCCAGGATTTAAAGCTGGGATGTATAAAATGTTGGTAATTAGTTGCACTTCCATAAGAAAAGAAGCAACTCATTGCAGAATCCCCCCCCCCCCCCACCCAGCGTTTCGTAACCGAATTCCCCAGGTGGATATAAGGGGTACGAACACAGAATCGCGGCTACGCGGAAAATCATGGCATTGTCTCGCGAGGAAGGTGAGGGAGAACGGTGACTGGAAGAAAAACGTAATCATCGTGAAAGCGGATAAAGCGTTATTGGTAAGTGGTTCAACCGACAACAACAGTTTGCCTCGCCTCAAGGGGGGCAGGGCCGTAACGTAAGAACGCGTCACGAGGATGTGTGTTTTCCATTACGCTCGTTCAGGCCGACGATGGTAGGCGAAATAAAAAAATAAAAATGTCAACACGGTCGGATCGCAAAAGGGAAGAAAGATAAAAGGGTCAAGAGTCTCCGTGTATGTATATGTATAGCGACACGCGGCGCTCGTATAGAGTTATGACGTTACAGCAATCGCAAAATTGGGCCAACTGCGGTCGCTGAAAGCGTTCCGACTTCATGAATTTAGAGTGGCCGAGTATTAAGACGAAGACGACTTCTGCATGTTGACGAACAATGCTAACTACCCCCGATACATACACGGAAGTCCCCACGCTCTCCCTCCCCATAGCCCCTTCCCTCACGCCAGTGAACACTTTTCTTCCAATCTGCAGAAGGCGTGTCGCGACGACGGCGTCGAGTGTAATCCACTTCGAGGAATGAATTCACCGTTTCGAGGAAATGGAAACCTGACTGATCCTATTATCGCCTTAACGTCTACCGAACAACGCGACGGGTCTGGTCAGACCCAACGGTAACGGTGTCCAAGAAAATATTCGGCATTTCTTGGGTGATGTACCGTGTATGTTGTTATTGCACCTACATCTGCTGTTTTTTCTCTTAAGGAACCTCTTTGAAACCCTGGAAGGGAAAACGAGAATGCTTTTCTACTTGGGTCAGTACCTTGGATTCTTTTTTTCGAAGGGTTCCATTACTCCAGAATCCACGATTTATAATCATGGTACCCTCTGACCTGAATTGCCCTCAATTTTATTGTCAACTTACTTGTGTGCGCTCTGATTTAAATGATCCACCTTGTATACACATTGATGATGCATGAAAAAATCCTGAGGCTCCAAGTTTTAATATCCTCGGTAGACTAATTTATACATATACAATTCCCCGTTCATAACCGAAAGCATGAAACGTAGCGCGCAAGTTTTCATTCGTTTCCGATCGCGTAGTGTTTACCTCGAGACTGATGGCGAACGCGTAGAAAGTGTGCACGCGATCATCGATAAGAAAATAAACAATCTCATCGGTGGTAAGTTGCATTAGAGCAACGATCCGGTTACGTGAAAGTAAAAGTGTCTGCATTGCGTGCTGCCCGGCTACCCAATGAACCACGGCCACAAACGTACGGTTTTATGGCCGCTCTTAAAGAAGATCACTACCAATTAAGTATCATCAATTAATTCAATCGGCTCGTCCGTCGCGGTACAAAGAACACGCTTTTACACGAAATCGTAGGAAACTACTTCAATGAAAACACGACCAAAGGATACGCGAGAACCGTAAGGTGAAAACGAAGACAAACGTATTATTTAATTCTGCGAGACGCTTTTTTTACGACACGCTCCACATTCGAGGCTCGTTTTGCCTGAATCGTATCCTTGCAGACACGAAATTGTGACGTTCGATCCAATTGATTTAAAAAAAGTAACTGCACATGCTGTCAACTTACAAAAGTAACACGCTCGCGATCTGTCATCGACGACCGCTTGGCAACCAAACGATACGTTCTAACGCGAAATGTCTTACCGCTCAAAATCGTATCATTTAAAGATGCTTCCAATAATTCTATCGTTCCCATGAATTCAATACGTCATAGACCATGAACATTAAGTAGAAAATATTGTTACCGGTTTCAATAAAAATTCAGATTAAATATTCATGCTGTTGGCACGCGAGTTTATTAGACGGTTCCCGCGATTTAAACTTACTATTTAACAATACGAAATAAAACGTCAGAAGCGATGGAATAAAAAAAAAAACTATATATTTACACAGCCTAATATTCTCGGTTTGTTAGAATGTTTTCAGTAACGTAAGTAAATAAACAATAGTTCACGTCCAGACTCACAAAGCAATTCTGTAATAAAACGCCTAAGTCAATACTTTCTTGTTCGACATTCTGTTAGCTAGCTACTCAGATAGTATGACCACAAGCAGCGAACGCCGTTAAATCAAACAAAATAAATGGAGGGGGGGAGGGGGATAAAAAGCCAGTGGACTCACCTCTTCGGCGAACTCGAAATCCCCGTCGAACTTCCTCTTGCATTTCGCCCCGGTGACCAGAACGAGGAACACCGTGGCCACGAACACCCACGAAAATCGCATGGCTACTCTCCTCTCGAATAAGACAGAGACCGCACCGTAGATATACACCGTGAACCGAGGAACGACCGCTGTCGCGGGATTGCCGCGAAACACGTGCACTACGAGACGGACCGAATCGGCGGAACAAAAGATCCCCGCCGCGGAAGGGTGACGTTAAAAGGCGCGCACGTAAACTACCCGTGTATACACCTCTCAGGAAATAGAAACGTTCAGCTCGACGGTCGAACGAGTTGTGACACTGCGCGAACGGAGTCGTGGCGACGCCGCACTACCACAGACGCGTGGCCGCCCATTGGTCGGATTCAGGCGAATGATGAGGAGGGACGGCAGGGGCCGCCGGGCGGCCAGGTATATAAACTGGACTACCTGTCTCTGTCTGTTGCCCTCGGCACAGGTCGCGTCTACCTTATTCTACGGGACTCTCTCTCCGGTAGCGAGAGTCGCGCGAGCGCGTGCTACGCTGCGCCAGTCAATACCTCCACCTGCCTCTCTGCCTTGGTTCACCTACCCGGTGTTGCCAGTGAGTCGACGAGAGAGAAAAAAGGGGCGCGGGGAATTCGGCAGGAGGGCACCAGAAGGAATCCAGTTTCGCACCCACGGGGGTACGTCTCCCTGGTTTTACTTGGTCATTTTGCAGCGCCATAGGTGACAAGGATCTGTACGAAAACGAGTGCCGGAAATCCGGAACACGTTTGAATTTTGGAACAATTTATAATACACAAGACACTCAGTGACTGGCGGCTACTCTGTATAAGATCCTGTATGATACATTTCAGTTATAATAAATTCGATATTAGTTTGCAATTTTAAAGTTTACAAAAGAGTCTGGGTTAGGTAACTTACAAGGTTTTTATTATTACGATTTTACATGATTTAAAACTCTCTTCCAAATACAGCAGTATTTGAAAGTCATTAAACAATATTTGAACAATAACGCGAAGTCTTATAGTGTCTAATAGTGATTGTTCAATACTTATACAACTTTCATATTTGGAAAAGTGTTCTAAATCATGTAAAATCATAATAATAAAAACCTTGTAAGTTACTAAACATACATGTATTTGCTCTTTTATGGCTTCACATTCATAAGTCACACATATTCATGTACCGAACATCGAAATTGCTTAAAACTTACAGTGATGAAAGACAAGTACTTCACAATTCACCAAAACACCAAACATTATACAAACATATAAAAAGTGGGTGCTAATTATATTGTATTATTGGTGTCGATCGTCCGTAACTACGGCACTAATGCAGCAAGGCAGGCGAGTAATGGCCGAGTGGCGGCAAACCGCCGCGCACATGTTCTTGACAGATATTTTCTAGACCTCTCCGAATACAAAACTGTTCTGATACTTCTTCTGGATGGTTTCTCTTTTTGTAGGGAATTCATGCTGGATGAAGAACTGTTCATAAAAATGTAAAAATACTGCGTAGAAAGAACGCGCAGCGAATCTTTCTTAAACTTGACGTGCATTTATTACTATCCAAAATTACAAAATATAATAGCTGTATACACTAATGTAATCAGGAAACTCTCTCGTGTCTTTTAAGACAACTGAACTTTTTAGAGTTTTTCGCAGACCCTTATGGACGGCAATCCTAATTGCAACAAAGTTCGATCGCATTTACACCGCTGAACGGGCATCATTTTTCTTCGTCACGCATTGAATTCGAAGGTTTAAGAACGTAGATTAGTACTTTCTAGCGGCTGTGATTACCAGTAATTACAAGAACATTGTTAAAATCACATTTATTTGCAACGGGTTAACACTGTATCTCCTCGTCATGCGTACCCCGTTTAGTTGACTTTGGACAGCTCTTACACCGTTACACGGATAGCTTTCGTTTAGACAACGCACCTGATTTGTAGCTAGAAGTACGTAGAATAATTCTCTGTTATTGCGATTATCAATAAACGACCAGAATACTGTTAAAATAGCATTTAATCGCGGAATACCACTATTTCTGGCGCCACCCGTGGCAATTCGCTCAAACTGCTAGCCAAATCGTACCGACAGGTGAGTGAACATTCCTAGCGATGGAAAAATGCGAATATCTCGATAATTAAGCGGTTAAAATGAACGTCATTAGTCTCAGATTGTTCCTCAGGACTTAACGCATGGACCCAATAGTGCAGAATCCCTGAATTAGTAAAATTATTTATGCCTGTATTACCGCAGCCCCTTATGGAGCGGCAACCCTGATTGCAACAGAGTTCGATCGCAGTTACACCGCTGAACTACTACCCAGTAGTACGTCCTAAGTACTATTCCACGTTCTTGAGACTTT